>NC_041703.1:217500-235000 GCF_900097015.1 Plasmodium sp. gorilla clade G2
ACTTTATTTTGTTATATACTTATTTTATTATTTATCTATTTTTTTTTTTTTTTTTTCTAATAATTTGTTAATTACAAAAAAAAAAAAAAAAAAAAAAAAGAAACATTTTTAATGTTAAATTATTATTTTTATAAATATTTTACATTCAGTTTTAAATTTGAGATATATACATAATATTTGTCTCTTTAAAAAGACAAAAAAAAAAAAAAAAAAAATCAACATAAATATAAATAAATATACATATATATATATTTTTTTTTTAATGAGTTTATATTACACTTTTCATTTGCTCTAATGTTGATAAGTCATATAACATATGATTTTTATCATATACCTCAACTGCAGTAATAAAATTTGTTACCAATCTTGGTAATAAAGGATAGTCTTCTTTAGTATACTCATAACTGTTTTCATCATTTTCTAAAAAGAAAGATTTCCAGCAGTGTTTAAAAGATTGCATATCTATTTTATTATCTAATACAATTGATACAAGCCAATTAAAATAAGGTAGACTTCTTTCTACATTTTTATTGCATGCATATTTTTTTAATGTATGTTTTAAGATATGTGCATGTAATTTTTCATTAAATTTAGAGGGTATATTTAATTGAACAATTTTTTCAGTTAGTTCTTCCCAATTTTCTATAGTAGTTGATAATTCAAGAATCTCATTAACTTTAGGAATATATTCTTCAACAAAAGTATAATCTTTTGGTTCTTCATTTGTATTATCAGATTTTGTATTTAAGACATTATCTTTATTTGAAAATGTATTTTCTCTTTCTTCATTCTTAGTACTATTCATATTACTTTTATCTTTTTTATCTAACTCATTATTTGAAAAATTAGACATATTATTATTATTATTATTTTTTTTCAAATTAAAGCTTCTTGTGAAGATATTTCCTCCTTCTTTTTTGTCTTTATTTAATAATCTTGAGCTAAGGTTACTGAAAAAACTATTACCACTACTGGTAGAGGTATTATTATTATTGTTATTATTATTATTGTTGTTGTTATTATTGTTGTTATTATTGTTATTATTATTATTATTATTATTATTATTATTATTTGCTTCTTCGTTGGCAAATGATGCATTTTTATTAAAAAGAGTTTCTCTTTTAGGAATGTCAAAATAATTATTTTCCATATTAGATCCTTTCATATCATCATTCATCATTTTGGATTGTTGTAAATTATTTTTATTCTTCATTAAATTTAAAGATAATTTTTTCATATTTTTATTTTGATCCATATTTTTCATATTTCCCATATTTCTTAAATTCATATTATTATTATTCATCATATTAACAAAATTTATATTATTATTATTATTATTGTTATTATTATTGTTGTTATTATTATTGTTCATGTTAAAACTAACATTTCTTAAAAGATTATTTCTCATATTACTCAAATTATTATTCATTTTATTTTCATGATAATTCATATTATTACTATTATTATATGTTCTATTGTTTTGATCAATAGTTTCTTTTAATATTTTATCATGTAATACACTTAATGTTGTTGGACCTTCTAATTTATGTGCAAATTTTTTATTCCATTTTTCATTTCTATTATCAATAACATCTTTTATTAAACAACGAACACGAAAGGTTATACTTTCATTATTTACTAATTCGTTTAATGTGTTATATAATTCTTTTACTTTTTCTTGATTAGCTTTTTCGTGAGTATCTAATATTTCTCCAACAGTATTTAAAAACATACATAAGGCTTCTAAATGTAAATTACCTTCTTTAGTATCATTTTTAAGAGATATATAACTTTCTCGTTTTTCTAATAATTGTTTAATACATACAAATACAATAGGTATAGATATTATTCCTGATTTTACTAATTCACCAACAAATAACATATTTCCTCTAACTTTATTTTTATGCATTTGTTCAAATTCAAATTTCTCTTCTTCATTTAAATGACTTGGAAATTCAATAGGTTTTAAATTATTTTCAAAAGAATCTTGACATTGATTTATTAATATCTTTTTAAACTGAACTGTTGTATCATCTTCTAATTTCATATTATGAAAATGTACATTCAATTTTTTACATAGTTGTACATACATCTGAACAAAATGATGTTGTGTCACTGCTTTTTCAAATACTAATTTCATTAATCCTATAATTTCATCTAATTTAGTTATACCTACTAATATTATTTGTTCATATAATAAATCAAATTTTTCAAAAGTTAACTTATTTAATATACCTCTTAATTTACGCATCATACATGTATACTTATCTGCTTTTAATTGATTCTGTTTTAAAATCCAACTATTCTCAGCAACTGTTTTTACTTGAGCTGTATTATTATTTCTCCATGCATCTGCAGATTCAACAACTCTAGTTGAATCAAAAAATCCTTTCAATTTATCTGCATCACTTTTTCTCCACTCCAAATTAGATGACACATTATTATTATTAATATTATTATTATTGTTATTATTATTATTGTTATTATTATTATTATTATTGTTGTTGTTGTTCATATGATTTATATTATTCATATGATTCATATTATTCATATGATTCATATTATTCATATGATTCATATCATTCATATTATTATTTATATACATATTATTATTATTCATCATATTTTTTTGTGCTAATGAATTTCTCCATCCATCATCATTATTTTTATTATTTATATTTTGATTAGATTGGCTTTGCTTATTATTTACCATATGATGATGTCCACCATGATGAATATGTTGATTCATATTATTATTGTTTTTATTATTATGATGATTATTCATATTGTTATTATAACCACTATTTAAATTATTTACATTATTTACATTATTTATATTATTTAAATTATTCATATTATTCATATTATTCATATTATTATTACTAAATCTTTTATTATGTGCATTCATATTCTTTTGTTCATTCATATGATGATGATGATGATTATTATTATTATTTCCCATATTATTATTATTATTTTTCATAATATTATGATGATCATCCATCATAACACTATGACGATTATTATTCATCATATTATTATTCATCAAATTATTGTTATTATTATTATTATTATTATTATTATTGTTGTTGCTAATAATACTATTTTTATAATCTACATCTAAGGTATTATCATTTTCTTGTGATAATACAAAATTAAATCTATCACCATCCTCACCCCAATTATGACCTAAATATATTTCCAATAAATCAATTTTTGTATATATTTTTTCTCTATATAATCTTTCTAATTTTTTTTGTTTCGCTTTTTCTTTTTCATCAAGTTCTAAATTCTTCTTCTCTTTATTTTCTTCAATCTTATCAACATTTTCAACTTTCTCTTCTAAATTCTCTATTAATAATGTACTCTCATCCTTTTCTCTTACATTATCAGAAATATTCTCATTTTTTTTTTCATTCATATTTTCATCTGATAATTTATCTAATTTGTTATCATTAATTTCTTCACTCTCTTTTATTTCTTCAGAAATCTTAACTTCATCATTTTTATTTTCATTACATTCTTCTTCATTATAATCTTTCTTATGATCTTCCACTTGATCATTATCATTATTTACCTTTCCTTCACATGTTACTTCATCCATTTTTTTTTCTTCATCTACACTTCTTAATTCATTATTAATAATGTCCTTATCAGCTTTACAAACTTCATTTTCATCTTTTTTATTTTCTTTTTCTTCAAATAATACTTCATCAATATTGGCTGCTACTGTTTGTTCTTCTTTTATTTTCTCATCATCATTACTGACAATGGTTTTATTATTATTGTTGGTATCATCATCATTGTTGTTATCATCCTTATTGTTGTTATCATCCTTATTGTTAGTATCATCCTTATTTGTGTCATTATTATCGTTTATATTTTCATTTAAACATCTACCCTTCTGTGATGTACTTTCAAAATGGTCATCTTTATTTTCTATATAATCTTCACATACGTTATTTTTTTCATTTGAATAATCACTAACTTTTTCTGTATATGTGTCATTATCTAAATTCTTTTCATCTTTTAATTCTTCCATATGTTCTTTCTTTTCTATAACACTACTACTATCACATACACTAGTGTCATCTCCTTTATCAGTTCCTTTCTTTCTGTTTTGAACAGATACATAATCAACACCTGAATCATAAGAATCGACATGTTCATTATATAATTTATTTTTATTATCATTTTTATGACGTGAATCATTTTTATTATCTTTTCTATTTAATCGACTGCTATTAAAAGAGTGAACACTACTTTCATCTTTATTATCATTTTTCTTTTTACTATCTTTACTATATTCTTTCATAACATTATTATTACTACTAGAAGTTTTTTCACGAGTAGTACTACTTGATCCATATCTACTATGATGTTCTTTTCTTGAAGACTTATCACTCTTACTAGAATGATGATTATTAATACTATTACGATGATGATTATTACTATTATTATTATTATTATTATTATTATTTTTGTGGTTGTTTTTTTTCTCACTAGTTACAGAATCCGCATTTGTTTCTTTAATTTCTTTATTAGTCTCTACTTTAGGTTTTCTTTTTGCCATTTCAGCAAATGATATTCTTCCTTGCCACATGGAATTTTTAATACTTCCATAAACAGATGTTTTAGAATTCTCATTACTATTGACAACAGCACTACTACTACTAACACTACTACTATTATTATTATTATTAAGGTTATTTTCGACTGTGCTTGCATTCTTATTATGTCCTTCCTTATTCAACCCTGTATTATTATTATTATTATTATTATTATTATTATTATTATTACTATTGTTGTTATTATTTCTTTTTATTACGTTTACATCTCCATTATTACTACTTTTAGATGTATTATTCATATTATTACTACCTACATTATCTTTAGATACCTGTTCCTTATTATTATTAGTTGTGTTTTTCGTTGATTCAGTTTTTAAACTATTAGATGATACATTATTAGTACTACTACGTTTACCTTTTTTATTATTTAAAGTAGTAGTACTATCACTACCGTCAGCATCATTCTTAATATTATTATTATTATTATTATTATCATTTTCGATTAATAAATCTACTGATTTATCATCATTCAAATCATTTTTCTTAATATCCTCATTGTTAGTACTCTCATCTTTATTTTCATCTTTCCTATTAATTGTGTATCCATCTTTTCCTTTTAATTCTTCATCATTACTAGTATGCACATTTATTGCAGATGCTTTTTTCTTGTCATAGTTTTTAATGTTTATTATTTTTTCATTTATCTGTTTAATTTCTACATTTTGAATTTTCAATTTCTCTCTTTGTCTATGAGAATATGTATTACTACTACCTGATGTTGTAACAACAGTATTTGTACCTGAATTTGTATTTGCTGTTACAGCTACAGAACTTCTTTTATCATCCATATCTATTTTCTTATTATTTTCATATTTTTGTTTATTTTTCTCTTTATTATTATCCTTAGTACTGTTATAATTTCTATTATTGGTAACAATATTATTATAGCTCATTTTTTTATTTTCATCGTTTGACTTTTTATTATTATTACTATCTTTATAATAGTGAGTATTATTTTCTTTTTCTTTAATATTTGCTTTGCTACTTCTTTTCTTATCCTCATCTTCATTTCTTTTTTTCATATTTTCATTATTTACATTTCCTGACAAACGACGATTATTATTATGATCTTCGTTATCGTCATAATGTTGATTATTATTTTCATTTTCTTTATGTTCTATTGATACAGTATCATCATTTTCTTTATTTTGGTTCTTACTACTATAAGTGTTGGTTGTCTTATTATCGTGTGCATTTAATTTTTCATTTATAAAATTTGAGTTTCTTCTATCTTCTACATTATTGTTTTTCTCATTGTTTGAAACTTCATAAATGGAAGACACGGATAATTTCTCTTTCTTTTTCATATTATTATTATTATTATTGTTATTATTATTATTATTGTTTGGATTCATCTTTGCTATTTTAACCCATGAAGAGAATTCCATAGTTTTCTTATCATAATTTTTATAATTCTTCAAAGTATTATAATTCATGTTTTTATTACCAACATAATTATTTTCATTATTTGTATTACTCTCACTCATCTTTTTATTATTATTTATAACACTACTTGTGTTATTATTAATGTTTTCTTTTTCCTTTTCTTTTCCTTTCTTTTCATCATCATTTTTACTTTTTTTCTCATTCATTTTGTTCGTATTATTTTCTGCGTTTTTCAAGTTGCTTCCCCTTCTATCTGAATTATTTTGATGATATTTATTATTATTTATGTAACTACTATTTTGTTTATTATTATTATTGTTATTATTATTATTATTATTTGATACATCATTATATCCTTTTTTATTATTGTGATATGTATTATTGTCTGTTCCTTTTAAATTCTTCTCATTTGTCATATTTCTATTTCCATTTGAAGAACTTTTATCTTCAATTATTTTATTATTATTTACATATCGGTTGTTTTTATAATCTTCTTTATGAGTACTGGATGTCTTATCATTTTGAACATTATTCAGATTATAATTATTATTACTAGATGTATTACTTTTATTTTTAGAATTATAATTCTTTTGTCCTTTAAAAGAATAAGAAGTATCATTCATATTATCATTTTCAACATCATCATTATTATTATTATTATTATTGTTGTTATTTTCATTAGAATCTTTTAATTCTTGATTATTAGTATCTTTCGATTTATTATTACTTCCATCAGCATTAACATTATCAGAGACATTAATATTATTATTATTATTATTATTATTTGATATTGGGTTACCATTTTTGAGATAATAATTTCCACCTGCATTATCATTATCATCACTATTATAACCTTCACGCTTTGCTGCCTTTGTATTATATACATTTTTTGAATTACTTGATGATATATTATTTATGTTATTACCTGTTGTATTAATATTATATGCTGCATTATAAGCATTACTAACATTTGACACAGAACTATATCTACTATGTTTCTTATTATTGTTATTATTATTAGGAGAATTATAATGATTGTAATTATTATTTAAACATACATTTGTATTCATAAGATTTCCTTTTATAGAATTCTTTCCCTCTCTAAAATTATTAAATTGTTGTTTTGTATTTGAATTATTATTACTATTATTATGGCTATTACTATTATTATTGTTATTATTGCCACTATTATTATTATTATTATTATTATTATTATCTGTATTGTTATGATTGTTATGATTTAATGATATACTTTTCTTCTGCTTGCCAAGGTTATTATTTATTATCATCCCATGATTCATATGCATATTATTCAAATGGTGAGGAGTCATATTACCAGAAGAATTCAAATGCATGGGGTTATTCACACATATAACATTACCTGCATTATTTAAATTTAAAGTATTTGCATTCAATCCTTGATTTAAATGCATATTATTTGTATTATTATTATTATTATTATCATTATTAGGAACTAAACCACAAGCATTATTATTATGATGATTAAAGGTATTAAAATTATAATTTAAATTTGCACTCATACTATTACTATTACTATTATTATTATTATTGTTAGTATTAACAGTATTGTTGGCATTATTATTATTTGTGTGATCAAAATTATTATCATTCATACTATTAGAATTTGATAAATGTGCATGATTAAAATGATTATATATGCTCCTCCTTCCTGGATGAGGACACATATTATTTGCATAAGATAATTTCATATGAGCATTATTTGCAGTAGGCATAAAATGAGGATCTAAAGATGTCATACTTAATGGACCTGTGTGAGCTATTTGTGGTGGGGGTGTTGGTAATGAACATGACAAAAAGTTATAAGGATTTATGCTTAAGCTAGGACTTTTTTGTGATGAAATCCCAGCACCACCTGCAATAATATTAGCTGGATTATTATTAAATGAACCATATACAGATGTATGTTGACCAAAAGACATATCATGATGAACACCTCCTGCTCCTGTGGTATTAGCTGTTGATGCTAATGTATTTGCATATGATAAAGGGGGTGCAAATATTGGTTGTGGTCCTGGTAATGCATTTGGATGATTATTCAATAAATATGGATGATGATTTACATAAAAATTATGATGAGCAATTAATGAACCATTAGGCTGAAAATTTTGATGTGCATGTGTACCATCCATTGGATGAAATGGTCCATTCGAATTTTCTGAACTGTTCATAAAATTTGCACTAGAATTACTCATAAAGTGGCTAGATCTTAAATTAGCTATACCAGGTATCATACCTTGATTTATAAATGGTCCATCATTTGATGATATACCACCAATATTTTGTGATATATTATTCATATTACCTGCAAGCATATTATTATTATTATTATTATTATTATTATCATGAACATTGTTGTGATTACTATTAGATTTGCTAGCATGTAATGAATTATTATTATTATTGTTAATATTATTATTATTATTATTATTGTTGCTATTATTATTATTATTATTATTGTTGTTGCTAGAATTCATTTTGTCTTGGTCATTATTTTCCATATTATTCATATTTCCTGGTGATACACCTAATAAAACTACACCAGCATTTCCATTATTATTTGAACTTGCCATGTTATTTGAACCAGCTATATTCATTATATTATTAGATGAACTATTATTTATACCATTAATATTATGTAACAAAGAATTGGTATTATTTATCATAATATTAGTATTATTATTATTATTATTATTGTTATTATTATTGTTGTTGTTGCTTCCTGATGTATTTATATTATTCATTAAATTATTATTATGTAAATGATTACTATTAAAAGTAGTACCCGCATTAATATCTTGATAATAATTATTCCACATTAAATTATTAAATGACATATTGCTTTGTAGGCTTTTTGTTGAAGGTACAAATTCAGGAGCATCTGCATTAAGAGAACTTAAAACAGAACTTTTATGTACTGATTTAATTGAAGAGGATTCATTTTTTTTATTATCACCATTAAGGTTATTACTACTACTACTATTATTATTATTACTATTATTACTATTATTATTATTATTATTTTCATGGGATATATTCATATTCTCGTTGGAACCTTTTTCATCGTGTTCTTCTTTGTCCTTATCATCAGTTACTTCCTTATTATTATTTTTATTTTCATCATTTTTTTTATTATCATCATTATTATTATCATCATTATTATCATCACCATTATTATTATTGTTACCATTATTTCCATTATTATTATTGTTATTATTATTATTATTATTATTATTATCTCTATTATTGTGTTCCTTGTTGTTGTTATATTTATTATCATTGTTATCTCTATTATTATTACCATTATTATCATTATTGTCATTATTATTATTATTACTACTACTATCAGCGTTAGATGATCTTTTATTCTCACTATAACTTCTGCTACTGTTACTACTACTGTTATTATTACTGTAGTTGTTATTTATATTACAATTATCCATATCAATTTTAGAATGAAATGTATTATTCCCTTCTTCATTACATGGTTCTTCACTAAGATTTTCTTTATATGAATAAAATTCTTCATTAGAATATACATTCTGATTATTTGTCTTATTAGATGATTTATTTAAAATCATATCCTCAGAATTTTTTAATATACTACTACTACTACGTACATCCTGACTATGACTATTATTACTTTCTTCAAAAAGGTTATTATCACTATGGCTACTACTACTATCATTATTATTATTATTACTAATGGTAGTAGTTATAGTAGTTGTAGTTGTTGTAACACCATTGTTGGAGATATCTAAATTTTCATCATTTAATAAAACCTTATTACATAATATATTATCATCATAACTATTTTTTTTATTTGTTTCCTCGTTTATTATATCATTAGAAGAATTTAAAAATTCATCCTTATTATCATTATTATAATTTTCATCATCAATGTCATTATTATAATCATTCCTTTCTACACTATTTTCATTGTATTCATTTTTCTTATTGGTCTCAACTCCTATGGAGGAAACACAGGACGTGACATGGTGTATTCCTTTCATCACATTACTATATTCTTTTAAATCTTGATTAACTATTATATCACTTTGCATTTCTTAAATATATTCTTTCAGCCAAATAAAATAAATACGATATTTATATATTACTATTATTTTTTTTTTTTTTATTAAATTAAAAATTATGGGCAAAAAATTATGAAATTATAAATAAAAAAATAATTATAATATGATATGATATAATGTAATTACTTTTAAAATAAAACAAAAATTTTATATCCTCAAAGTAATATTTATTGAACACAAATTGGTGGTAATATATATATATATATATAAGATATAAATGTATATTTAAATATATTTCTCTCTTGGCATAAATAAAAATATAATAATAAAATCAAATAAATTCTCTATATAATTTTAATATTACTACTACTACTATATTATTATTATTATTTCTATATTATTTCTGTATTAATGATACTATATATTTATATTATAAACCTATACTCTTCTTGTGCTTTTCTTTTTTTCTTTTTTTTTTCTGAAGTAATTATATTCTTTTTTTTAATATTTTAATACATATAAAATAATTGTATCTTTATATAAACACATATATAAAATCAATTATTTTAAGACTTACAAAATATAATATATATATATATAAATATAATATATATAAATATATATATTCTTTATATGTGTAAATTAATTTTTAATTATATATAAAGTATATTTTTTTTTTTTTTTTTTGTATACAAATTAAATATTAAAACAGCTATAATGAAAATATATGTATATATATAATAATATAAAAGAATTCTTGTTATTCCTTTTTTTTTTTTTTTTTTTTTTTTTTTCTATGCTTTCTTTCTAAATTTAATCAGAGTAATAAATGCACATATATATATATAATAATATATTTAAATTAAAACTATATCAATGAAAAAAAAAAAATAAATAATAATAATAAATCAATAAATAAATATTATAATAATATTGTATAAAGACTATATCTATAGCAAATTTATTACTCTATAATATAATAATATATATATATATCAAATGAAATATTTTAATTGTAATAATATAAAATAAAATAAAAGAATACATACATATAAAATATATATATATATATATATATTAAAAATATATTTAATAATTTTATTAAAACCATAAAAACTTATTTATATATAAAATAACTTCTTTTCTTTCTTTGTTCATTTCCTTGTGTTTATTAATTTTTTTTTTTTTTTTTTTTCTCTTTCTTTAAATATGGATAATTATTTAAAATGAAAAGTATATATTACTTTCTCACATATATATATATATATATGTATATAAACAAAATATTACTTTTTTTTATGGAGATATAAGCATATAACAATAAGAACTTAGGATATGAAAAAAAAATAAATATTAAATAATAATATAAATTATATTATATTATCATATATAGCCATATATAAAATTCAAAATATAAAAAATATATATAATAATAATAATATAATAATATTATAAATACTTTTTAAACACAATGATATATAAATATAAAACCATATACATAATTTTAACTGTAAAATATTTTACAAATATAATATAAATATATATATATATATTTATTTATTTAAAATACATAAATAATAACAAAAATTGTTCATATAATTATATATAATATTATTTACTTAAAAATAATATGAAAAAAATATTTTATATTATTATAAATATATAATATATATATATTTATATATATATACTTTTTTATTTCGTAATATCTTTAATTTTTTACACTACAAATATAAATATATATCTAAATATATAAAATTAAATATAGGTGTCTTGAATAAATATTAGTCATATAATTAATTAAAACTTAAAATATAAATTATATATTTACTCTATATATATATATATATATATATATATATATATATATATAATAAACAATATTTATAAAAAATGTAAAGGTAAAAATTCAATATGTCTGTATTTTCTTTCTTTTATTATGAGAAATGTAAATGAATATATATTTATTATTAGATACACATATATATATTATATATGTATAATATATATCTTAATTTTTTTCTTTCTTTTTTTTTTTTTTTTGTGGGGGAGGGTCATGTATATAAAATATATAAACACTATATATGATGTAAAATAATAAACACTTCTTCCTACCTTTCTTATATTTTACTAAATTTTTTTTTTTTTTTCTCTTATAATTTTTAAATACTCGTGTAATATAAAAATTAATTATAAATAAAAATAACTCAACAATATTAATAATAAAATGTGTATATATATATAAAATAAAATATAAATAAATAAATAAATATATATATATATATATATATATATATATATAATGTATTAAAATGTCGTATATATATATGTATATTATATATATAATTTTTTTTCTATAGATTTTACTTTTTTCTTCTCCTCGGATTTATTATTATTGTAATTCCGTATGTGTATAATCTTTTAATATATGGTAAAAAAAAAAAAAAAAATATATATATATATATATATTTATATTTATTTATTTTTATATTTATATATAAACATGCATAAATATCATATATATAAATGTGATAAAATCTTTCTTGTTTTTTTCTCTCTTATGTTATAGGGTAAATATTAAAAACAAAATTGTAATGTATACATATATATATATATATATATAAATCCACAAATATAAATAAAGACTCTTTATAAGTAACGAATAACAAAATAAATATAGATCATACAAATCATAAGAAATAATAATATGAATAATAAAATAAAAAAAAAATTATATAATAATACATGCACATAAATATATATAAAATTAATAAACATATATCAAATTAGCTCATATAATAATATGATTAAATATATGTATATATATATAACATCAGTAGGGTTTTATTATAATATATTTATTGATATTTTTATATATAAATTTTTAATAAACATAATACATACATTCATATGCAAATAATATTCTTTCCTATCATCTCATGCAAAAAAATATTATAAAATTTTTTATTCATATAAACATAAATATATTTGTATATATATATATATATTTACGTTACATATATTTTTAGTATCTTTGGTCATATAAAAATACAATACATATATATATACATATGTATAATTTTTTTTATATATTTTTATTTGTATACTTTTTTAATATTTATTTCCTGGATTGATTTATTAACATCCTCATTGCTTATTCATATATATATATATATATGTTTCAAGTTTCTTTTATTTAAATATATTTATTATTATACTTTATGATACTCTTCTATTTTATTTTTTTTATAAGTTAGGAATTAAAATTTTTTTTTTTTTTTCTCCTTATTTCCCTTTTTTATAATTTATCAAATTGATAACATAAATAAATAAATCATATAAATATATACATATATATATATATATATATATATATATATATATTTATATTTTTCTTGTAGCTTGGCTTGGATTCTGTTTTTTCTCATGTTACTTTTTTTTATATATATAATTATGTATATTTTATTTTTTGAGGCGAGGGGATTTTTTTTTATTATATATATAAAATAAAATAATATTTATAAAATATATAAAATAATATATATATATATATTTATATAAATATAAAAATATAAATGTACAAAATAACAAAATAATATAAAAAATTATTGACAATTTTTAATATATTAATTTATGTGAAATATATATTTTTTTTTTTTTTTTTTTTATATTATAAAAATTCATCTTTGCTTGAAAATATTTTATATTATAAAAAAAAAAAAAAAAAAGGAAAAAAGAATGAAAGAATAAAAAATAAAAAAAAAAAAAAAAAAAAGTTTTTATATTTTTTTTTTTATATACATTAAAATGGTATTATATAAGAATATATAATATTAATTATATACAAAATATTTATATATATATATATTATATATATATATATATATATATATAAATATTTTCATATTATATTTTTTATTATATTATATACTTATCATATAATGTTATTAATATATATATAATATATTATAATATATATATATATATATAATTACATTTATAACATATTATACATATATATATAAATATCATATGTATATATAATATATCATATGTATATATTAATATATATATATAATATATTATAATATATTTTACATATATATATATATACAAAGAAAAATAATATGCATGTAGGTATACATAATTATATATATATATATATATATATATATATATATATATATATATATAATATATAATATTATATTATATATATATATTTCTGTGCACGCATGAAGTACAAAAAATGTTTCCAATAATTTTATATATATATATAAAATAATATACCATCATATATATATATATAATATATATATATTAATAAATATGAGTAAATATATGTTTTATATATTATATATATATTAATACAATTTCTTTATTTATCTTTTTATGAGTTAAATATTTTATAAACAAAGGTTATAATATATTAAAAAATATAATATTATATATAAATATATTTAATATACATATAAATAATGATCACCTAAGGCCTTGTACTACAATAATATAAAAAAAAAAAAAAAAAAAAAAAAAATTTATAAATACATATATTTTAAATGTATAGAGTTTTTTATAATAAAAAATTAAAGTACTTTAAATAAAAAAATAATAATATATAATATATATATAATACATATATATTGAAGAAATATATTGAGTTTTAAAATATAAAAAAAATAGTACATTAAAAATGAATAAATGAATAAATATATATATAATTATAATATATATATTTTTTTTTATTTTATTCCTTTTTTAATATACATTATATATAAAAATTATGTAAATACAATATAAATAAAAATATACATTTCCTATATTTTCTTATTCTCATAAAAAAAAAAAAAAAAAATTTATATTATAAATATATAATAAAAAAACAGGAAAACAGCATAATATACTAAAATGAAAAAATAATTATAGTAATAAAAATAATTTATTTGTTTTATATTTATATATATATTTATTTATTATGAGTTCTATAGTTCTTTAAATATAATTTTTATATAAATATATTATTATATAAAAAAATAATATAGAAATATATATGTATACATAAAATAATTATTTTACGTTATAGTATTTTATTTTATTTTATTTATTTTTTTTTTTGTTGTTTTTGTGTCCTTCCTATAATTAAAAAAAAAAAAAAAAAAAAAAAAATTATAATAATAATATAATTAAATCATGTATATATTTTTAATAAAATATAGTACATTCAAAAATATCCATAAAACATTTAGCACTTTATAATATTCCATTTTGTGTACTTTTTTCCTGTATTCCTTTTTTTTTTTTTTTTTTTCTTAAATTAATATAAAAGAAAAGAAAAAAAAATTATTAAACGGTACTATAATAATAATATATTATAATATAAATTATAATAAATATCTGCTCAAAGACCTTTAATGAATTATATTTTTTTGGTCCATAAAAAAAAAAATATATATATATATATGGTCCAAAATAGAAATGCATAATTTAAAATAAAAAGCTTCGCAACATATAATAATATATATATATATATATATATATATATATATTGTCACTAATAAAAATAAAATAATAGTTAACCACTATATATATAACAAAATAAAAATATAACATACATTCTTTTAATATATATAATATTTTGGCATAATAGATTTCTATAAAACGACAAAATTAATTAAAACAAATTAATATTATAAAACTTTTAAGTTATCTATTTATTTCTTATTCTTTTTTTTTTTTTTTTTTTTTTATAAAATAAAAAAAAATAATAATAATAATAAATTATAATAAAATAAAATAATAAACAAAATAAATAATAAAAAAAAAATATATATAATAAAAATAAAATAAAATATTATTATTTATGAACATAAAATATTTATATTAAATTCAAAGAGTTACATTTGTATTATTAACAAAGTGTGCTTATATATACATAAGTACAATAATGATGACAACTGGAAAAAAATATAGGTGTCCAAAAATTTTATACGTATAAAAATATGGATATATATATATATATATATATATATATATATATATATATTATTAGGATTTAATTTACTTATCCTTTTATTTGGGTATATAGAGTGACAAAATCTTAAGCACATATATACACATATACATATATATATATTTATATATTTATATATTTTTTAATTTTTGGTCATTTATTTTTCCTCGTAATCTGCTATTCCTCCTTCTGTTATAGCAAATACAGCTTCGCCTTCTGGTAAGACAGGGGAATCATAAATTTTACAAATTCTGCTTTCTCCCCTTCCCTTTCTTAAGTATAATCTTGTTTGGCTAGCATGAGCTATTATATTTCCACCTATAGGTATTTTCTCATGACCTCCAAACATACTCATGGCATCAACCTTGGCAACAACTTGATTAGTAATAATAACAGCTACTCCATAAATATCTGCTATTCTTTGTAACCCTCTTAAAAATCGACATAAATGTGATTGCCTATTGGCTAGCTCACCTCGACCTATATATTCAGATCGATATAGAGCCGTTGCTGAATCTACAATTAATAAAGCAAATCTTGCATCTGCCATCATAGCACTAGCATCTATTAATAATTCAGTTTGATGATCACAATTGTAGGCTTTAGCATATGCTATATTATTTAAACAATCCGTTGGATGTAAACCATATCTTTTAGCAATAGCTACAATACGTTCAGGTCTAAAAGTACCTTCTGTATCTATCCATAAACATTTACCTTCTCCTCCTGATTGTTCAATAGGTAACTGACATGTAATAGCTAATGTATGACATAGTTGACTTTTTCCTGTACGAAATTCTCCAAATAATTCTGTAATTCCACCTGTTTCTATTCCACCTTTTAATAAAGCATCTAATTGTTTTGATCCGGTGGTAAATTTTATTAAATTTTGTCTTGCGTCATGATAATCTATAGCATTACAAAAACCTGAATTACATAATTCTTTACATGCCTTTTTTAATTTCTCTGCTTTCTGTTCACTTATACCTTTAATAGCACATAACGTACGCATAGGAGCATATGCTACACATTCGACAGTTTGTAATCCACCCTCCTTAAGTAATTCTAAATCTCTTTTTACAAAGCCTTTTGCTAATAATTGTTCGATTTTTAAAGGTCCAGTATATAACTGTTCTTCTTCAATTTCATCAATAGTACTACTATTGGAAATTTTCTGGGACTTATCTTCTTTCGTGTTTGCTTGTTTCATATTTAGACATAACAAATAGACTAACAACAGATTTTTGTATATATGTATATATATTTATATATACAAAATGTAAAAAAATAAAATATAATAAAATAAAATATAATATAATAACCAAATAAATAAAAATAAATAAAAATAAATAAAAATAAATACAGTTCTTGCTAAGTGAAAATATAATTTATTTTCGTAA
>NC_041703.1:237500-250000 GCF_900097015.1 Plasmodium sp. gorilla clade G2
TATTAAAACTAAAGATGAGGAAAATATTAAAACATTTTATAAGATCAAAAAGAAAACACTAATAAAATATACAAAATTTTATATATATATATTATATATATGTATATATTTATTTTGTTCTATACGTTTGATTTAAGAGTTGTAACTAATGAACTATCCATTCTTGCATATACCCAATAAATTTAATATAATTATCATCTTTTGTTGTTTCAATTTGTTGTAATATCTTTTTAATATTTGCAATTTTTTTTTTATATGTTGCACATTTTTTTTTGATTTCTATATATTTTTTCTGATCAGTATTTTTTAATGTATTATTGTTTAATTGATATTTTAGTGCATTTTGAAATTTCAATAATTCTTGAAATCTATGTTTTTTTTCAAATGATAATATGTGATATATAGCTTGATAAATATTATAATCTTCATTTAGGTTATCTAGATTATTTTTTTCTTGTTGTATATCTTTTAATAGATGATCATGTAATTGAATGATTTCATTATATGTATTTATTAAATTTTGTTTTTTATTTTTAAGTGATTTAACACTTTTTTTTATTAAACCAATTTGATGTTGTATTTTAAAAGAAATATTTTTCCCCATTTCAAAATTTTTTTGACAATATTCTTTTTTATTATCTAAATCATTTCTTTTATTCAAAGCTATTTTAATATTAGACAGAATAATATTCTGTTGTTTTTTAATATTATCAATAATATTATTTTTATTTGTAATATCTTTTTTTAATTGGATAATATCTTTATTTTCTATATATTCTTTAACAACTTGTTGTAATTTTTTTTTATCTACAATTTCTTGTTCTAATGAAAGTATTTGATTTTCACAATTTAATATATTTTGTTGATAATTTTCTTTTTCTTTTTTTAGATGATTTATTTGTGATGTTAAATATTCTTTTTTATTTTTATGTTCTTCATTTTTATTATTAATATTTTCTTTCCATATAAGTATATCATTTTCAATATATTCTATTTTATCTATGGTTTCTTTATTTTTTAAAGCGAATTTTTCTAGATGTAATCTGATATATGTGATATTTTTATTGACCTTTTTAATAAATGCAAAAATATTTTTATAATTTTCTTCAAGTTCTATTTTTTTTTGATCTAATATTAGACACAGATCTTTGCATTTACATATTTCTTCATTCATTTTATTATTTTCATTTTGTATATCTATTAATTCAGATTGTTTTATGAACCATTCTTTTTCTAACAATCGACTACTTTTTTTTATATCTACATTTTGTTTATTGAGCTTTTGAATTTTCATTTCCAGAGTGGCAGGTAAAACAAACGAAGAAGAATCATTATTATTTATATTGTTGTTATTATTATTGTTATTTATATTATTTATATTATTTATATTATTTATATTATTTATATTATTATTGTTTATATTATCATATTGCTCGTCAACGATTTTTTTTCTTTTTTTTTTATCATATTGTTCATTCAATCTATCCACTTCATTTTGTTTACTTTCAATAAGATAATGATTTTTTTTGATTGTTTGATTATATTTTTCTAATATTTCATTTTTTTCTTGATATTCTTGATTAAGTTTATTTGCCTTTTTTTTCATATTTTCCATTTTAGTTTTTTGTAGCATATGTTGTATTTTGATTCTAATAATATGATTTTTATAATTTTCAATATCATTTTCTTTTTTTGTAATATTTTGATTAAGAGACTCAACATCATTTTTTAATTTCGATGAGAAATGAACTATATTAATTTCTTGAGTATACATATTTATAATTTTTTCGATATTTTTATTTATATTATCTTTGACCATCTTTATATTATTTTGTTTGTCTTTTATATTTTTAGATAAGATTTGTATATCATTTTTAAGTGATAATAATAAATCTTTTTCATTATTAATTTTATTTTTCATTTCTTGATTTTCTTTTAATATATTAATATATTTATTATGTATATCATTTTTTTTGTTCTCTAATTTAGACATATCATTTTTTAATATATTTAATTCATGTAATAATTTATCTTTAGATTCTAATTCATAATTATATTCTTTACATAAATTTTCATATTTCTTTTCATTTTCTAGAATATTAACTTTTAAAATATCTAATTGGTTATTCATTTTAATTATAGCTTCATCTCTTTTTTTTATTTGATATAATGAATCATTAAACTTATTCATAATTTTCTTTTTCTCATCTTTAAAAAGTAATAAATTTTTTTTCTCTTCTTGTATTAGTTGCTTCTTATTTTGTATTTCTCTTTCTTCATTAATAATCATATCTTTTTTCATATTTATATCATTTAATAATTTATTAATCTGATAATTCATTTTATTAAGTAAATTGTCTTTCTTATTTATTTTATTCTGTGATATATCATCTTTTTGTTTATTATTAATTTTAGAAGAAATAATATTTTGTCCTACCTTTGTATTTCCTAAGATATACTCTGAATATTTTTTTATATTATTTAATTCTAACAATTTATTATTATATTTATTATATATATCACCAAAATTATGTATCTCTTTTTTTAAACTACAAATATCATAATTATATAAATCATTTAATTCTATATTTTCATTATTATATTTATTTTGTTCTTCATAAATATATTCTATCGACACATCTAATTCTTTTTCTTTTTTTTTTAAAACATCATTTTCTTTATTTAATCTGTATAACTCTAAACCGATATCTTTCACCTTTTCTTGTAAACTGTTTTTTTCATGTTCTTTATTTCTTAATTTCTCGATTAAAATTTGATTCTTTTTTTTTAGTTGATCAACAAATATATCTTTAAGATTATTTATCTTGTCACTATTATTATTATTATTATTATTATTATTATTATTATTAATATTATTTATACTATTATTTTCTGTTTTATATTCTTTGTAAGATGATTTATTATTATATTCATCTATTCTTTTCATATCCGGTTTATTATTATTTTTCAATTTCTTCTTACTTGTTAATACATTATCCTTTCTAGGATCATCAATTGATTCTTTATTTTTATTTATATTTTCATTGTTATTATCATCATACTCATATATATTTTTTTTACTTTCAATATTATTTGTTATATTAAATGATGATGGTTCTATATAATTTGTCTTTGAATAATCATCATCTGATCTATTATATAATATATCATCTTCTTTTTTTGTAAATTCCTCTATATCGACAATTTTATTTGTATTTATATCTATTATTTTATTGGAATGATTCATATTAATATCAACTACAACATTATCATTTATATTATTAGTTAGTTTTTCTTTCTTACTTATATTAATAACATTTATATTAGACGTATTAATTTTATTATTTTTCTTTTTCTTTTTTTTCAACTTTTTTTTATTAACCTTATTATTATTTTCATCTTCTATATTACAATCTAATGAACTGATCAGAACTGAATCCCCTCGAATTATTTCATCATTATTATTATTATTATTATTATGAGTGATCATATTTATAACGTCTTACAAAAAAAAAAAATAATAATAATAAAATATATACACAAAATATTTTTTTATATAATTATTTGATGTTCATTATAGGATGTGTTATATAATAAATATCATTTATAATTCAAAAAATCATATGTTATAATAACATAATAAATGAATGTTATGCTTATTTTTTTTTTTTTTACATTTTAAATAGAGAATATAAAAATTATTAACATAATATATAATATATATATTATATATATATATTATATAAATATTTATTTTTTGTATTTTTTTTTTTTTTTTTTAAGGAACCCATAAGATAAAATAAATTACACCTAAATTTCGAGAGCATAAGAAAATATAAAAATAATTGCGCTTATAAGTTTTTAGACAGGCGACAGAAAAAAAAAAAAAAAAAAATTCACATATATATATATATATATTTAAGGATATACTTCATAGGAACAATGCATATTTTTATTGTTCTAAATATGAAAAAAAATATATATTTATATATATATATTTATATATTAGATTCTTTTATCTTTCGAAAAAAATAAATGAAGAAAAAAGGAGGATAAGAAAAAATAAACCCTGGACCTTACTTATGAACTTATTATAATATATATATATATTTATATTTATATATATCCATTTTTTTATTATTCTTTAAAAATATATAATTTTAAAATATAGAAACGTAAAACATATCATTGAATATTAATTTATTTTATTTTATTTTATTTTATTTTATTTTATTTTATTTTATTTTATTTTTATTTCACTTTTGCCGTACCACAAAAGCATCTACATAAATATATCATATTATATATATAATATATATATATATTTCTTAATTTTTTTATTTTTTATTTCTTTAATTTCATTATATATGGGTTAACACAAAAATATTTACAATTACATAATATTCTTTATATTTATAAAAAAAATAAAATTAAAAATAAATATTTAGCTATAATTTTGCTGTAATTAAAAAAAAGAAGAAAATAATATATAAAATATATACATATATAAATATATATATATTATGAGAAATAATTTATATGGGATAAATGAAATAAATAAATATTATATATATATATATATATCATATATATATATAATATTTTTATTATATTTATTTGCTATATATAATATTATGTTTCTCTACATATAAATATTTATATATAACAATATTACTATGAAGTAATATATATAACATATTATATATATATAATTTTTATGTTATCAAAAAAATCAGTGGTTTTTTTAATTTTTTTTTTTTTTTCTTCAAATAAATAAATATAATTATATTATACAATATATTACATATTTAGCTATATAATATTATGAAAATATTTTATTTCTTTGTGAATTAGAATAATAAAAAATATTTTAAAAATAAATTTAAATATATATATATATATATATATATGACATTTTTTATATGAACAAAATTTATATAATTTGTTTGATAATATATTGAATATGATTTCATATAAATAATTACAGTCCAGTATGATATATAATATTATACTTTTTATTCTATAAGAATTAAAATATATTATATTATATATATTTTATATTTTATATTTTATATATTATATAATATATATTTTATATTTTATATTTTATATATATATTATATTTTATATTTTTCCATTTATAATAATTTCTTATAATGCATATACACAAATTGAAAAAAAAGATTAAAAAGAAGAAGGAAGGGAAGTACCTTACTAAAAAAAACATTCAGAAGAAATTATTTTTGAGTGAAGAAGAATTTCGTAAGCTTTGTATTTTTAAAGGAATATATCCAAAAGATTTTAAAGAAATTCCATTAAAATATCGAAAGAAATTTTATAAGCATAAAGTGTTTTATACCAAAAATGATTTTTTAAAAATATCACATGAAAAAATAATTAATGATTTTAGACAAATAAAAATATATTTAAAGAAATATAAAAAATATAAATTAACATTAGAAGATTTTACTCGTTGTAAAAATATTATAGCAAATTTCCCTGTATATAAATTAGAACATATAATTAAAGAAAGATATCCTATATTATCTTATGCAATCGAACATTTAGATGATGCCTTAAGTTGTATTATTGCTTATTCTCAATTACCTACTAATCATAAATATGGAATTCAAAATAATATGGTTAAAACATGTGAACTATTAAAAGATCATTTCCATTATTATGTATATAAAACAAATAAAATTAAAAAAGCATTTATAACTGTTAAAGGATATTATTTACAAGCAGAAATTTTAAAAAAAAAAGTTACATGGATTATACCTCATATATTCACACCTTATATTGATACATCAATTGATTTTAAATTAATATCTGATTTTATTGAATATTATATAGCACTCTTGAAATTTGTATTATTCAAATTATATAAGTTAGATAATATGTTCTATCCACCGCAACAAGATGAACAACTCAAAAATGAAAAGCTTACTCATCTTTCTTATGACAAAGATTATACTACAAATAAGAATAATTTAAATATCAATATGGATGAACAAACACAAAACATAAGTAATCAAAATAAAGATGAACATCTTTCCAAGTGTCAGGAAGACAAATCAAAAAAAAAAAATAATAATAACAAATCTGATAATAATCTATATGAAGGTACTACCAAGAGAAATAATAATAATCATCATCATATGGGCATGGAAAATAATTTGGATCTAAATAAAAATAAAGAAAAAAATAAAAATTGTACTAATCATATAATTGATAAAAGGGATCAGGAAGATGATCATCATCAAGAAAGTGATCATCATCAAGAAAGTGATCATCATCAAGAAAGTGATCATCATCAAGAATCTGATCATCATCAAGAAGCTGATCATCATCAAAAAGGCGATCATCATCAAGAAGTTGATCATCATCAAGAAGGTGATCATCATACTGATATATCTGAACATAACAAATTAAAAGAATTATTTAAAAACTACATATTTTATATTCACAATGATATGCCTTTCGATGTACTATCTATTATTATTTTATCATGTGGAGGGAAAATATCTTGGAAATCAAGTATATGCCCAATACCTTATGATGATACTAATATTACTCATGAGATATATGAAAAAGATAAAAATAATATTCATTTGAGTAATTCTGAAAATGAATATAAAAGAATCCACATACAACCACAATATATATTTGATTGCTTAAATGAAAAAAAGATTTTATCATGTTCAGATTATCTAACAGATAAAGAAAATTTACCTGTGCATTTGTCACCATTCATTGAAGATGATAATTTTAAAAATCTAGTTAAAAAAGAAGAATATACCATAAATAAAATACTCAATCAAAAAATTAAAGAAGAACAATATAATAAAGATCTATCAAATCAAAACAATATTTTTAAAACACAAAATTATAACGAAGAAGAAGATGATCGTGAAACAGCTAATCTTATTCTAAACAATAAAAGACAAGCAGCTTTAAATAATCAACTAGAAATAGAAAATGAACATATTCATCAAGAAAAACAATATAATCATAATATAAACAATACACAAAATAAAACAAATCAAATTATAAAAATACAAAATTTAAAAACACAACAAGAAGAAATACAAAGACATAAAATAGTACTTAGCAAAAAGAAAAGAAAGTTATATGCACGTATGGATATGGCACAGAAAAAACAACAAGCAACCATAGACAAATTTATGAAGAAAATAAATAAAAATAAAAATAAATAAATATAAACATATATTATATATATATATATATATATATATATATATATATATATATTTATTTATTTATTTATTCATTTACGTGTTATCATTTTTTTATTATTTTATTTATTTTTTTTTTATATCATTTATCAACTCTCTCTTTACTTTTTTTAAAGAAATAATTTATTTTAAATTATGTTATTTAACGTTGTGAACATTCAAATTAAGTTTAAAGAATAAAAAATACACGTCTCTTATATATAAATAATGAAAAAAAATATGAAAAAAAAAAAAGAAAAAGAAAAAAAAAAAAAAAAAGAAAAAAGAAAAAGAAAAAGAAAAAGAAAAAATATGAAAAAAAAGAAGAAAAAAAAATAATAATAAAAAAAAAAAAAAAAAAAAAAAAAAAGAAAAACTCACAAAAATATATCATACAACATACATAAAGATATATATATATATAATTATTATGTACATATATATATTATTTATGTATATCTATATATGATTATAAAAATATATAAATTTTTATTGAATTCTTAACGGAAATAAGGCTCACTAGAATATTAAAATAAAAATATATGAAGCATGAAAATTATTTATTCTATTAAATATATAAAATATATGAAATATATTTGTATATATATGTATGTATTTATTTGTTTAATTTTACATTATAATTTCATTTTATTTCATTTCATTTTATTTTATTTTTTTTTTCTTTTTTTTTTTTTTTTTATTTACTACTTGAAACAAAATTATAAAACGGTAATAATAATTAATATATAAATATATTATATATAAAGACATAAATAAGATTTAAAAAAATATATATGAATAATAAAATATGTGCTAAAATATAAAAGAACATAACTTAGATATTCTACTATTATATATATATATATATATATATATATATATATGTGTGTGTGTATTTTTTTTTTTTTTTTTTTTTTCTTTTTTAAAATATAAAATATATATGCATATAAAGTTACACACCTAACCAAATTTTACTGGTGGTGTGCAAAAAATAGGATTAAAATAAAATATGTGATGATGACTATGCTTTGTGTCTTCATATATGGAAATATGTATATATGTATGTATGTATTGATTTGATTTATTCTGAACTTCTTTGAACCCAGAAAAATATATACAAATATATAAATATATATATATATATTTATATATATTTCATTTCATTTCATTTCATTTTATATTATATTATATTCCCATTTTTTTTATGAAGATATCTTTTGATCATCCGCTACTGCATCTAAGAAGTTACTCACAGTGTGAGAATCTATTGATGGGAAATGTAAATTTCTTATGTACTTATTTGATATTCCTAATGTGTTAGATAAAATTCTTGAAGCATTTATAGATGATTGCTTGTTACTATCCATGACATTATTATATGCGTTAATAGCTGCTTGTCCTAATGAATTTGAAGAAAAATGATTATTATTATTATTACTATTATTACTATTATTATTATTATTGTTGTTGTTCATGTGACCCTTCTTTGAATTTACTTTTTCACCTGCTAAACTTGAACGTAATAAATCTACTGTATTAAATGTATCTATGTTATCATTTTTAGGACGTTCAATAAAAAAATTCATATTATCTTCTACTTTAATATAATCATGATTAGATGATATATTATTCAATTTGTTTAATTTCTTTTTGTTTGTACCTGTCAAATGATGATCCAATAAATCATTTGATAAATCCAACATTCCTGAGAGAACACTATTGTTATTATTGTTATTATTGTTGTTGGTATTTTTATTTAGGTGATTCATTTTATTGTTATTCATATAACAATTATCATCTTCATCTTCATCATCATTTGAATATAATAAACCATCATCTTTCAATTTATTATCTTTTGCATATGTTATAGATCCATCACTACTATTTGAATTCCCTTTAGATATATTTTTTGTACTATGATGATGATGGTGATGATGATTATTTTTAATTAAATTACTACTACTAGACGTTGTTGCAACTACACTATTTGCTTTTTTCTTTCCTTTCTTTCCATCAGAATTCTTCAAATCAGTATGATGCTTATACTCCTTCTCCCACTCAGTTCTTTTCAATATAGATAATTTTCTTGCTTCATTATATCCATATTTACTAACACTAAAACTTGTAAACAATCTTTTATTGTTAGCTATTTGGAAGTATGCATTCCACTTACCAACTCCTCTAGGAGACTTAGAAAAGTATACTCCTTTGACTTTATCGTCATTTGGATTTACTCCTGCAGGCATTTCATATTTTAATTTACCACCTGCATAATTATTGCTTGATCCATTATTATTGTTGTTACTACTACTTGTAGTATTGGTGTTATTTGTACTATTTGTATTATTTTTAATATTCTTCGTATTCTTATTATTACCACCACTACTATTATTATTATTATTATTATTATTATTATTATTACCACTACTATTAGTATTATTATTATTATGGGGAGATAAATTCTTACTATTCATATCACCCTTTTTATAACCCATTAAACCATCTGCCATCATCTTATTGTTGCTAAGATTCTTTCCTCCAAGTATACTATTATTTATTATCAAATCATTATTACCATCATGATTATTTAAAGACAATTCAGAATCATTCATACTAACTTTAGAATTATAGTCCGTATTATAATCATAACTATTTTTCTTATTCATATTGTTATTATTATTATTAACATGGTGATAACCATTATTGTGTAATCCATTACTATTGTTATGATTACTATTATTTATACTACTATTATTACTACCTATATGATTCATCATCATATTATTATTATTATTACTTCCTAAATGTAAAGAATTCTCCATTATATTATTCGCATTATTTGTACTTAATATAAAATCATATAAAGTACTAGGATTTATATGATCAAATGAATTCTTATATGTATTTCCACCCATACCTTTTTTATTTAAACTTTCTTGAGATAAATTCAATATATCCTTAAAATTCTTTATGTTATTTAATATATTATTCTTATTAGATGCATAAGCCTTTCTTGTAGTCATATGACCAGATACACCATTATTCTCATCCATATATATATCATTCGCATCTTTCTTTCTATACTCATTATGACTTATAACTCCAGACGCTACAAGACTGCTACTACTACTACTACCATTCATATTATGTAATCCATTATGTGTACCATTTATATTGTTACCTTTCTTATTTTCTAGTAAATTCATTTTTAATTTCTTTAAAACATTTGTATTGTATAATAAATAATTTAAATCAGAAAGGGAATTATTATTCATATTATTACTATTATTATTGTTACTATTGTTACTATTATTATTATTATTGTTATTATTATTACTATTATTATTATTATTGTTGGTTAATATGTAATTATCATAATATTTTCTCTTCCTCATCATATTTTGTATACTACTTGATAAGTAATTCATATTATTTTCATTACCATTCAACAATAATCCCTGTTCTCTATCATACTTAGTATATCCCTCTCTATCTTCATAATTATCATCATCATTCAACTTATAATCTTGCAAAAATTTATTTATATCGTTAGTACTAGAGCATTCCATCTTCATCTTATTATCATAATAATTCTTGGCATCCTTCGATTCTCCATCAAGTTGCAACATCTCAGAAATGTTCTTATCCTAACATAAAAATGAAATAAATATATACATATAAATGTATAGACATATACATATAAATATATACACATATACATATAAATGTGTAAACATATACATATAAATGTGTAAACATATACATATAAATATATACACATATACATATAAATATATACACATTTATGTGCCAATCTTTACCTCTAAGAGAGAACCGCCATTTAATTGAGAACATAGATACTTAATTATATTCATATCACCCATGTTTCCATCTAAATCCTTTAGTTTCATTTTATCATTTTTTGCACATGTATTTGCATATTCAGACATAAGCATTTTTAATTGTAAATAAGTATTCAAATTAGAATTGCTAATATTATCCTGAACACTAGAATGGCTACAGGTACTATACATATTATCACTATCCTTAGAATTTAGTTTGCTCAAGTTTTTATATTTTTCTACTACCTTTTCTGCTTCTTGAATATAGTTATTATTAAAATCGGCATATGAGCTGTAGTCTATACTTACATTTAATTTATTCAAAATATTTTCATCAGAATAATTACAACTTTTTTTATGGCAGGCACCTGAAGAGACTCCAGAATAATTATTATTTGCACCACCACTACTATTATTATTATTATTATTATTGTTACTATTATTATTTAATAATGTTGTTGCATTTGCATTTCCATTATTATTTAATGAAATACCATTTTTATTACCATTCAAACAGTTAAAAGGAAATATATTAGAATAATTTACATTAGATGTATTATTACCACAGCTTCCATAATTATTATCATGGTTAATACCACAAGTATGATTATTTTGAGAACTAGATAAATTACATGAATTTCTATTGTTTCCACAAGAATTATTATGTTGATAATCTTTTCCTTTTTTTAAATCATAATAACCATTAAAAGCATTATTACATGTACTACTATTATGTTTTCCATTCATGTTATATAATAAATTATGTGCACTTAATTTGTTATTATCTCCATGTTGATGATACTGTGATTCTCCATCTGAACATGACATACTATTATTATTATTATTATTATTATTGTTGTTGTTGTTATTATGACTACTACTGCTACTATTACTACTACTATTATTATTACTACTACTACCACTATTATTATTATTATTATTATTATTATTATTATTATTTGTGTTGCTGTTTCCATGACTGTTCATTATGTATGGATTTCTCATATTCAATTGAAATATATCTTCAACAATCTCCTTTGTCAAATTCTTTTCTATATCTTCTAATATCTTCTTATTTAATTCATCCTTATCATTCATATCCTTATCATCTACACAATCTTCCTTCTCTTTAGACATTTTAAATTTCTTAATAATCTCTAACTCTTCTATACATTCCATTATAGAATCCAAAAAAACACTCTTCACGGAACATATCTTAATGTTAGAAAAACAACACAAATAATTATCTAACGTATTAGAGTTTACATTATTTAATAAGTTTACATAATGCGATTCAAAGGTTCTATCGGTTGAACCCCATAATGGTGTTAATCGTTTCAAAATTCTTAAATAATCTACACAAAGAACTTTTAACTTTTTTAAATTCTCAAAAGAATCATTACTATTTTTGGTTACATGA
>NC_041703.1:255000-310000 GCF_900097015.1 Plasmodium sp. gorilla clade G2
ATATAATATATATGTTTTATATTAACATTTATATAAAAAAGGGAAATAAAAACATTTTATAGAAAATAAATATGATAAATATAAAAGTTATATAAATAAATAAAATATTGTAATATATATAAATATAATATATGATAAAATGAATATATGTAAAATATTTCGTTATTTATTTATTTTTTTTATTTATTTTTTTTTTTATTTTTTTTTTTATTTTTTTTTATTTTATTTTTATTTTTTTTCCTTATTTTGTAAAAAAAAAAAATAATTTAATAAATAAACACATAAATGTTTATATATATATATATATAACAAAATATATAAAATCAACTTCAAATATACATATTAAATTCATGTCACATTATCAAAATGACTTGTAAAGATATGAAAAATTAATATATTCATAATACATAGGAAAAATATGTAGCATATAAAAATCCAACTATTATATTCACTTTAGCTATTTATGAAAAATTGTGGAAAAAAAAAAAAAAATTATACATATAATAATAAAATATATACGTAAATATAAAAATATAACAAAATTTAGTGATATATATATATATTTATTTATCATGAAACACAATAACATACCATAAAAATATTAAAAAAGATAAAAATACGTATGTAAAAATAAAAATTTTATTTTTTCCATTTATAAATATTCATATGTGTTTTTCTTTTTCTTTTTCTTTTTGTTGGAGTAATCATACATAACATACATATTACATAAATGTATAAATAATAATATTTAGAATGTTCAAATAAAATATATATATTTTGATAAAATAAATATTTCAAAATTTAAAAAAAAAAAAAAAAAAAAAAAAAATCAACATAATAAAATTATTTCAACATATGCATGTTTCCGCTGCTTGTGGAGAAATATTTTTTTGTTTATAAAAAAAGTATGATGTGTTATAAATATATTATATCATGAACACATATAAAATATGTTATATAAAATGGAATAAAAAAAATAAATTAAAATAAAAATAAAATAAAAATAAAAAAATGTTATTTTATATATACATACATATATTTCCATTCATGCTATGAAATATTTATGCTCATATACTTTTCTACAACAGAATCTTTTAATGTAACAAAATTTCAATTTTTCTTTTTTTCCTATATATAATTAATATTTTCTTTTTGTAATTGTTTTTTTTTCTGTTTTTTATAAAAAAATAAAATATTTATAAAACAAATGAAATATTTATAAAAAAAATATAAAATATTTATAAAAAAAAAAGATTCTTTATTTTTAGTGTGCATGTATAATAATCATGTACTAATATCACGTATGTATATTTTTTTATAAATAATAATAAATTAGAAAACAAAAATATATATATATATATTATGTATACATATAATATACGAATAAATTTCGCATGCAGCATATATATCAATGTGTGATTTCATGCACCATAAAAACATGATATTTTTGAGTATATATATATTTTTAGCATGTAATAAAAATATATATACATATACAAATATATAAATATGTACATATAAATATATCTATATGTATATATTTATTAACAAGTATATGTGCGTTGTATTAACATGTATATATATATATATATGTATATATATATATGCTTCAAAATAAAGAGTATTCACAAAATCAACTGATTTATATATATGTGAACATGAAATTTATATTGATAATTTAATGTATACATATATATATGAATGTATATTCTTTATATATTTATATATATATTTATATATTTTTTATTATAACTAACTTTTTTGAACAACGTGCACGTATTCATAAAAAAAAAAAAAAAAAAAAAAAAATATTTTTGTTTTTACATGAACAGTTCAGGTAAAAAAAAAAAAAAAATTTTAATTATAAATCATAAAAGCTTATGGTTGTATTATAATTATTGTTGTTTTTAGTTGCACAATTTTCACGTTGTATGTTAATATTTCATCAGAATATGCATAAAAGAATAAAGAAGAACTGCATAAAATGAATAAACAAATTCATATGTTATAAAAAGTACGTACATAACTACATAAATGTAATAATAAATTAATATAAGTGTTAAATAAATATATATTATATATATATATATATATATATATATATACATACATACATACATATATAAAACGTTTGACGTTCTTTAGCTCAACACACAGCTATTTCTTTATGTTCACAAATATGGTATGCTTATATATATATGTGATACTACAAAAATTTATATGCACACGTATTGAAACATTAGAATATATAAATATATATATAATATGGTGAACAGTTTTTTTTTGTTATTGTTATCGTTACTTTACACGCAAATAGAATAAATCATAAAAAAATTGAAACATAATTTATATATATGTGCATGTATATAATACGATGTTGATATAATACAAGTTATAAAATTGTTTTATAATCTAATTAAACAAAAATTAAAAACATAATTATGTAGAAACAGCTAAAACTATAGACATATATATATATATTATGTTATTTTAATCTCATGAATATACAATACGAATTGCATAACTTATCTTTTATAAAGAAAATATATAATGCTTTATAAATTAATATATTTTTATATTCATAAATGTATTTCCATAAAGAACTTATATTCATCTACATATATATAACATTACATCTATCTATAAATATATATATATATATATATATATTATAAGGTTAAACAATTCAAAACAGGTATTTTCTTTTCATATTTTATAATATAAATATTTACCAATTCTTTACATACTAACAACACTGGGAAAAATAAATTATATAATCATTTCCATTTTATTTTATAATTTATAAAAATCTATAAACACTATTACAAAAAAAAATATAAAAAAACACAAAAAAAAAAAAATTAAAAAATTTACATATATTATTGTAAAGATAAATTTTGTCTGTAGTAATAAAATATTTATTATAAAAAAATTTACATGTATATCAATAAAGTTTTATACAAACATATAATATACCATACATAAAATATATATATATATAAAAATATAAAAATTAAATATGTAAATAATCAAAATGATGGTAAATATAAATATAAATATAAATATATATATATATATATATATATATATGTACATTTATATTTTACATTATTTCTTTAAAAATAATGATTTCCTTTCTAATTTAAATTCATTCTTCAATTATATTACAAAAAAATGTCATTAATAAAAAAAAAAAATAGTAATGTAATCTAAAATAGTTCTAAATGTTTTATAAAATATATTCATCTATATCCATATCTTTTATTATTATTATTATTTATTTTTTTAATATTTTTTAAAAAATATTGGTGTAAAAATAATAACAATATATATAAAAATTAATATATTTAAAAAAAAAAAAATCTATATCATTCTATCTAAATCTTTGAATATTAAATCTAAATATTATTTTGAAGAGGAAATATAAAAATATATATATACACATATATATAATACATCTATATATTATAAATATATATAATATATATATATATAAATATATGAACAAATTTAAAAACAAATAATAATAATAATAATAATAATAATAATAATATAAATAAAAATGTATATTTTTACTTTTTATTCATATTTATATTTTTTTTCACATTTTATATTTTTTGTTGTCGTAAATATGTTATAAATATCATAGAATGTTGTTTTTTTTTTTTTTTTTTTTTTTTTTTTAATTTTATGTTTTTTCTTTATTTTATGTGTGTGCATATATGTTCAACGGTATCCCGGATATTCATTTTTGTGTGTGAAAAAAAATAAATTCAACATATACTCACATATAAATATATATATATATATATATATATATATATATATATATATATATTATTTATATTATTTTAAAAAATATGTACACGATATTTTTATAAATTTTTCATTATTCAATGATAACAAAAAAAAAATATATTATTAAAAATAATAATTATTTTTACTCATTTTTTTTTTTTTGGTCATATGAATTATTAATTACTACATAGTATTATTCTATAGAAGTACAGTATATTATTTTTTTATATATGTTCAATATATAAATGTGAAAAACAAAAAAAATGACATGTATACTTTTTTTTTTGTGTGTGCAACATTAACATTCTTCTACATGTTTCAATGTATGTTACAAAAAAAAAAAATATACTATATATAAATATATATATATATATATATATTTATATATATATATTTTTCTCTTTTTATATATAATAATAACCGATAAAAAAAAAAATAATAAAAAGAAAGAAAAAAAAATTCTACATTATTACCAAAATATTATTATTATTTACCTAGTGGTACATAGTTTTTATATTATATAAAAATTATAGATTTAGTATTAATTAAAAAAACAACAAAAAAAAAAAAATAATAAAATAAAATATAAAATTTTAATATTAATTATATAAAATATTTTTAGTGAATATATCCTATAATTTTATTACTTTTTTTGTGTATATTTTTTTTTTGGAGGTGTACTCACATAATAACTAGATTAAGTTTATATTAATAAAGTGATATATATAAAATAAAAAAATAAAAATAATTTATAGATATATCGAAGAGGAATATATAAATATATCATATATATATATACAAACATTTTGGATATAAATATGTTTGACACTTTATTTTTTTAAAAGTTTTAATTTCAATAAAAATAAAAATTAAAAAAAAAAAAAAAAAAAAATAGAAGAAAAGTAGGATTAAACAAATATAACAAACAAAAATAAAAATATATATATATATATTTGATATTATCTGATGAAGAAAATAAATAAATAAATAAATAGGTCAGACATAAATATATTTAAGTATATTTAAATATATATATATTTCTCCTTTTTGTTTTAACAATGAACGAATAAATAATTATGAATGTTAAAATAAAGATTTAAACGTAAGACAGGATATACAAATAAATTAAAATAAATTTAAAATGATCCATTAAAAAGAAATAATAATAAAATTAAAAATATATATATATATATATATAAATATATATATTTTTATATATTTATTTATTTATTCATTTACATTATGCCCTTTTCATCTTTCTTCTTTTTAATAAAACGTTTTTCTTTTTATCATGGAGATATGTAAAATGTTTAACGCATTCATAACTATCATATCCTGAAGAACTATCATATGAGAAATAATTTTTATCATCACAATTATTGTTACATATATTTTTTAATTCATACATATTTTCAAATATATTTTGTGCTCCTTTATTTTTGTGTTGTGTATATATATCATCATTATAAGTGTGTGTAGGATTAAAATGATCACATGTTTTAATCTTCATATTATTTATATGATTAGCCTCATCGACATTTGAAATATTTTGTAAATAGTTATATTGAATTACCTTTTCATTGTCATACAAATAAGAACTATCATAATTTTTTAATTTCATGTTTTTATAGTCATATAATATATTGTTAGTCCTATAATTATTATTATTGTATATATATTCATTATTGTTAATATAAGGTATATTATTATACACCTTATGGTCTTCATTTAATGTCTTATCACAATATACATCAAGGTAATTATTCTTTGAGCTTATGGACTCGATTTTATTTTGTAATGTATTCATCAAAATGTTTTCCTTATTGTTATTTGGATTTATATTTGTAGTAAAATCATGTCTTCCTTTCTTTTTTTTACTATGCATAAAATAATCATTATGATTATAACAATAATTATGATTATTACCATCAATATGATTATTACAATCATTATGATTATTACAATCATTATGATTATCACAATAATTATGATTATCACAATCATTATAATTATTATCATCGTTATTTTTTTGTAGATACGATTCATACATATACCCACTCTTATATCCACTGTTGTATCCTTTTCTATTTTCTTTAAATATGTCCATATTATTACCATTACAACTAGTTACACTCTCATAACCATTATATAACAATCTGACGTTGTTTTTTCTTAAACATTCATCGGTCTTATCAACATTTTTATTATTCATCATATGAGGTGGGTGTTCATCATGTTGCTTATCAAATTGAAGAGACGAATTGTCAAATTCTCTTTTATGTTTTGCTGTTTCTATAAATAAGTTATTTCTTGCTTCTTTTGGGGGGCTAGTATATTGTAGTGGTTTATTTCTATTATATCTAAGATGATGAGTAGGATAATTATTATTTCCATGAGGTGGATAATTAATCTTAGCTTGTTGTGTATTCATATTATGGTTTATACTACGATTCATATTATAATTAGATTGTATATTAGTAGTATTCATATTATTATTATTGTAACCATCTGCTATATTAAGAGGAGCTGTGAAACCAATTTTTTGAGTAGGTAATCTATATGATATACTTAGAATTCGTAATTGTAATATAATAAAATCATATATATCTGTTCTTAATTCAAAAACTTTTCTCCAATTACCCCAGCCTTCAACACATTTAATCCAAAAACTTATTTCATAAAAATGTCCTGGTTGTAAAGAATATCCAAAATATAAATTTTTAGTCTTACAAAAATCACTAGGTCTACTATCTACTAAATATTGTAAACTTTTTCTTAATTCTTTAAGTGCAACTAATGGTGTATTAATATCAACCTTAAATGATATATCGATGTATGCATTTTTTGATCTACTTTCATTATATATTTTAACATTACTTAATTTTGAATTTTCATATATTACTATTTTTCCAGTTGTTGTTTCAAATTCAGTTGTATATGTTTTTATCTTTTTTATATACATAGCCTCACCACCATCTAATCTTATTCTATCTCCTATATTGTATGGATTTGAAAATGCTATAAATATTACAGATGTTATAAAATTTGTATACATATAACTTAAAATAACAGTTATTGCTGTTATAAATGCTGCTCCTGTTACGATAATTGTATCTGCAGATACTCCAAACATAAATAATAAAACAACTGATGCTAGAAATGATAATAATATAGACATTAGTCTTCTTACTAATTTTAAAATACTCTCTTGACCTTTTAAACTTTTTATAAATTTTTTTCTACATGATATAGCTCTTTTTATTGCATTTCGAAACATAATAATATCAATTTTTCCATGTCCAGATAAATCAAATTCTTTCATAAATTCTTCTGTTTCTTCAGGTTTTAAAAATACTTCTATCATATCTTTTGTTATATATTCATTACCACTTAATGTTAATTGTATAGGACTTTTTACATTCATTATAAAAGGATCCTCCAAATCTAAAGAAATATCCTTCCGAATCTTATTTAATCTTTCTTCTTTTTTATATCGTCTACAAAATAAACATCTAAATATATTCTTACAACATTTAAAACTATCCTTATTATATTCTCCATATTTTTTTATATTTATAGCATCACTTCTTTCTAATATATTTAGTTCTTCGTTAATTAAATGTGAATGATAATAATATGTATTATTCTTATTTAAAGACCATTTATTTTTTATATTCTTACTACATTTATTAATTTCATATGTATGTTTTTCCTTCCCACTAGATTTTAATTTCCTGCTATTTTTTTCTTTCTTTTTTTTATAAAATGGAATATGATATTCTACATTTTCATTATTCTTCACATCATCTTCATTACATGAGTGTTTATTATTATTAATATTTGAAATATTAGGATCTATGCATTCTTCCTTTCTTTTAAAAAAAAAACCTCCCAATAAAGGAATATCATTGAACTGCAATTTGTGTTTTTTATAATCTATATGTTGTAAATTATCATATTCTATATTACTATTACTATTATTACTACTACTATTAAAATTACTATTATTAATATACCACATTTTGTTCTTACCATTTTGTATTATCTCATTATTTTTTTCTATGTCTATACATTTATCTTCATCCTTTTCAAATCTTTTTATTTCCATTTGATGAATAGATTCATTTGTATATTTTTTTTTCAAAACATCATCAATATTAAAATCTTTTACATCAACTGAAATGCTATTATAATTTTCTAGTTCATTACTAAATTCATTTTTATGATTCTCTTTGACATTGTATTCTAATGTATGGTTTATTTCATCCCCACAAATAATATTACTATTAATATTATTATTGTTGTGGTTCATTTTATTGTGTTTATATTCCTTTTCACATGTTTCATTAATATCTTTTTTATTTTCTATAGTTGACAAAGAAGGTGTTATTAATATATTAAACTTTGTATTATTCATATTTGAATTTGTCATATCATAAAAATGAGACCCATCTTTTATATCTTTATCAACATTTATATTATGTATATGAGTATCCACATTAGATATTTCATTTGGATATATATTTATATTTTTTATTTTTTTGTCAAAATCATTCACTATATTTTCATTTTTTGTAGATATAATATCATAATTGTTTTTTTCTTTTTCATTTAATTCATCATCTTCTATTATATTCATAGTAGTCTCACATATATCATTTGTTATATATTCCTTTTTAATTGTATTACCGTTTTCTTCTTTATTATTATGTAAAATATTTTCTATGTAATTATTAGTTAGTTTTATATTGTTTGCATTATAATTTCCTGTGTGGTCCGTTTCTATATTATTCATTTTATCTTTTTTATTTTTATTTATATTTTTATTTATATTTTTATTTATATTTTTATTATTATTATTTTTTTTTTTTTGTTCATTTTGTTGTTCAATATTTTTATCATTTTCCTTCATTTCTTGGGACGCCTCTCCTATATGGTTCACGTTTATATCTTCACTTGTAATATTTTTTTTTTTCCCTTTAGCTGTTTGTTTGGATTTATTTTTTGATGGATCTCTTTTTTTATTTTTTTTCACATCTTCATTTAACTTAATAGAATCTATGTTTTGTATTTTGTTTTCATATATTAAATTTTTTGATTCTTTATTCTGGTCGATTAAATTGTCATCCTTTGATCCATCTCCTTTGGCATCATATGTATCTACATCATGAAAAATATTTTCTAGATTAATTTTTTTTTGCTTATCATCATTATCATCATCAGATGAATTATTAGTATAAAATTTTTTTTTTTTCTTTTTGAATTTGTCATGTTGAATTAGTTTATTTAGATTTGTTTTAGAAGGATAAGTTTTTTTGTTTTTTAAAAGAAATGAATTTTTTTCATTTGTATTAATATTGAGAATATTACTATTTTGTATAAGACCATCCATAGACATATTATTATTATTATTATTATTAATATTATTATTAATATTATTCATGTTGTTGTTATTTATGGGTGTTGTGGTAAATGCATAGGTATCATTTTTTTCTTGATAATATATTTTCAAGGACATAATAATTTGTCTAAAAAATATATCACTTGCATTTCTTATGGAATTTTTATTTGTTAGGGCTATACTATTATTTAATAAAAACAATAATGGTGGTGTATTAACAACATAGTGACAAGCTAGCCAATTTTTTAGAGAAGAACTTTCTGATTTTATAATATTCTTTGCTTCAAAAACAGGTGGTAATAATAATTTCATAGTATTTTTTTTATTTCTATTTATGGTTATTTTACAACAAGTACAATTACGAGGCAAGTTTTTAAATAATAATAATTCAGCTGTATTTTGTATATACTTCCTACTAATATCATCAGTTTCAATTTGTTTCATAATACGTTCATCCTGATACAGTTCATATCCAAATAATGTTCTTATATTTTCTTGTTTATCAGCTACAAACATAAACCATTCAATATTAAATTTTCGTAATACACCATACTTTCTTAAATATTTACCTAATAAATCATGAGCATTCATTAAAAATCCCAATTCAAAAATAAATGATATAATAGACAAAAATAATAATCTTACAGCAAAAACTATATATAATAATATAGGAAATGTAATCAACCAATGAATATTTTTTAAAAACATAAAAGGTGTTTCATCATCCTTATAACCAAATATTCTTAATATATAATAACTATTATTATTTTCATTCAATTCAGATTTTAATATTATATTTGTTCTCCAATATATTATTTGTATAGAAGACCAAAATAAATAAACTAATTCAGGATCAACTGTATTATAAAAAGCTGCACATAAAGCACTAGGTTGTAATAATTTTTCTAATATAAATTTCTGAACTATTGCATGCAATGACATTAATATTGTAAAAGAACCTATATTTATACCTAATATTAAAAAACTACAATACATACTTCCATATATAAATTTACTATTATATTTAGGTTCTGATATAGAATCATGTATATTAGGCTCCGATAATGAACTTAAACTTACACACATAACTACTAAATTCATTATAAAATGAATAAAAAACCATAAACCAGGAGATATATCAGGAAATACTATTGATAATATACGAAGAATAATATCTCCAATGGTCTCACTCTCACCTTCATCATCTTCTTCTTCATCATCTTGTAACAACTGAGGATTATAAGAAGATTTCTCAATATATAAATTTAATGCATTTATTCTATCCTGTTTAGTCATATAAGATCTAGACATATCTATCATCAACGATTGAGGATATTTACACCTTGAAAAAGTTTTTAAGTTCTCATCCTTATCTTCATTCATTTTATTTTATAAATTAAAGCACGGTCTCAAATATATTAATAATAAAAAAAAAAAAAAAAAAAAAAAAAAAAAAAAAATTGTCTCTTTGTTAAATATATGTTATAAAAAAAAAAAAAAAAAACCACACAAGGATTAATATATATATATATTGACATATATACATATATATATTTTTCTCCTTATTTTATTTTATTTTTTTTATTTTGATTTTTCTACTACTTATTTATATTATTATTATATACTTCTTATTCCTTTCTATTGCGCTCAACGCCTTTGTCTCTAGTCAAATGATTTTAAGCCCTTTTTATGACTTTTATAAAATATCAAAAGTTACAAAGAAATATAAAAGCATAGACAAAATGTATTGTACATGATAATTAAAGCAGGAAATGGCAATTTTCATTTTATTTTATCCTTCTCAAAAAATTTAACAAAACATATAAATAAATAAATATACACATATATATATATATATATATATATATAACAAAAATGACATAAATTTAATAGCATTACAAAACACATTTATACAAATAACTATTAAGTTCTTTCACACATTTTTTTTTTTTTTTTTTTTTTTTTTTTTTTTCCCATAGTATTACAATAAAAAAATATATAGAATATTTAAATTGTTATAAATTTTATTCTATATATATTTTTTTTTACATGTATATATGAGTATTAAAAAAAAAAAAAGAAGAAAAAAAAAAACACAATCCTATCTCCTAAAACAAAAGTATATAATAGACAATTCTTTTTCCATAAAAGAAATTAAAGACTTGATAAACCAATTTAACAGTTAATATATGTATATAATTTTTATAAGGTTATATTGTAGAAATGAAATATGAATAACAAGAAAAAAATAAAATATATACAGGACAACAAATAAATATTATATATATATATATGCTGCATAGTTGTACAAAATTACAAGAAATGATATAACAAAACATATATACATATATTGTATATTATTATATTATGTCTATTTATTTTATTTACCCATATTATGACTATTTCAATAAATATTGTAAATGCATTACAAATAAATTTTATCTTATCAATTCGTATAATTATTAACATATATATTTAAATTATTTTTCTACATATATCCAAGAAAATAAAAATAAAATATTCACGTTTGATTTAATTTTTATTACCAACCTAAATCATTTTTTTTTTTTTTTTTTAAATATTTAACATGACTCAAGAAAAAAAAAAAAAAAAAAAAAAAAAAAAAAAAAAAAATATATATATATATATATATATAGTTTAAACTAAATGAATGACAAAGTGAGATTTTTCCTTCTAACCCATTTTCACAACACTATTTTAAAAGAATATTCTAAGACCAATAAGCTTATGTTAATATGTAATTCTTATTTTTAATATTTTTTTTTTTTTTTTTTTTTTTTCTTTTTATTAAAATAAATATGAACATAAATTCATTTCATTAATCTTTAATCATAATGAATACAAATTTATAATATACATTTAATATATAAAAGTAGATAAAATGAGAACATATTTTGTATATAATTATTAGCAACACTATTTCATTCATTTAAATTGGGAAGTAATAAAATATACAGTCTATATATAATTATATAATACAAAGTAAAAACAAAATTACACATTCCAGTTTTTTTTTTTTTTTTTTTTTTGCATAAAATTAAATATAAAATTTTATAAAAAGAACATTATAATATATATATATATATGTAGAACAATACTTTAAATGATTGACAAATTCCCTCTTATTTCAAATAATCATAAAACATATACCTTATTTTATCCTTTTCTCCTTTGATTAAATATTACTAACAATTATACATATTAATCAAACATTAAAAAGAAAAAGAAATAAAAAAAAAAAAGAAAAAAAATATATCTTTCAAATTATATAATTAAATTTGTAAAAAAATATTTTAATATATATTAAAACATCATAAGTTATATATAAAAATATATTATTATATATATGTAGAATAGTCTGTACCATATATTATATATATATATATATATATATATATATTATTTTAAAATACTTTATATATTATATATATATATATATATATATTATTTTAAAATACTTTATATATTATATATATATATATATATATATATATAATAGTTAAATAAAACTAGCGATTTTTTTTTTTTTTTTTTTTCACATATTTTAGCATTAAAAAAAAAAAAAAAAAAAAAAAAAAAACATATTAAAACATAATATATATATATAATATGTTTTTATATATTTATGATAAAATTATGTTATATTTTTTTTTGAAACATTTAAGAGGTATTATTTAAATAATTTATATGGATATATTATATATATATATATATTATATATTTATATAAGAAACTACAAATATATAATTTTCAGGTGTTTTATTTTGTAAATTAATAAATGAATATATTTTATTATTAACATTAATCATATTTGTAATATAATTTGATTTATAGTTCCATATTTAATTTATAATATATATATATATAATATATGTATTTTTTTTTTTTTATGTTACAATTTCTTTATGTGTTTTTTTTTTCTTTCTGTAATTAAACAGCCATATAAAAATATATAAAAAAAAAATTATGACTTGTTCATATGGTTTGATAGAAAATTAAAGAAGAAAAAAATAAAAATAAATAATATATCAGACAGTTATAATATATATATATATATATATATATATATTTACTTATATATTTGATCTATTTAATATATATATTTTTTTAAATATAATGAAATACATATTTAAAAATTATATTTTTTCTTGAAAAAGAGAGAATATTAAAACAACTCATAGTTTTTCATTTTTAATACATAAATAAATATATTTATATATATATATATATATATATATAATGAGTAGCGATTCAAATAAAAATGCCCACGAGTCGTTAGAGAACTCGGGTTTATTCAACGACGAAAATGCATCAGACGGAAACGATGTCGAGAACTTTAAGAAAAAAATGAAAATGATTAAAGTATTAAATGTAAAGAAAAATAAAGAAATAAAGAAAGATGGAAAGGATAAGAAGAAAAGAAAACATCAAAGGATTATCGATGATGAAAATGAAGACGAGGGTGATGCTATTGAGAAAGAAAATGTTCAAGGAGATGATGAAGAGGGTGCGTTTCTTTTTGGTAATGATGATTTGGTTGAAGAGGATGAGGAGAGACATAAGAAGAAAAGGAAAAAAGAAAAGGAAGAAAAAGGTAAACACAAAAAAAAAAAAAAAAGTATAAAGCCAATAATAGAAAATGGTGATACAGATAAGATTCATAGTGATGATAGTAATTATAATGACGATAATAAAAAGAATAATAGTAATAATGATAATAATATTAGTGATGATGATGATGATAATAATAATAGTGAAAGCAGCTATGATAATAGTATGAGCGATCACAGTGATATTAAGAAGAAAACAAAAAAAAAAAAAAAGAAAAAAAAAAGCGAATTTATTGATACCATTGCAGAAGAAGGTGATGAAGATGAAAAAGAAGAAGATGAAGATTATGATGATGAAAATAATATAAATATAGATAAAATGAGTAGCGAAAATAAAAAATCAAAGAATATAAATTTTGATAAATTAGGTTTAGGTGATGATGATGAAGACGAAGATAATTATATGAACGATTTTGGAAATACATCTAATATATCAGAAAAGAAAAAAAAATCTCATTTTGATGAAATATTAGAAAATTTAAAATCTAAAAGAAAAAGAGTTCATAAGATTTCAGAAGATGATGGATTAAATTATTGTGAAAATATATTGAATCAGATGATATTAATGCATGAACAAGATATACAAAATATGAAAGAAAAAAAGCCAGCAACAGCTAAATTAGAAATTATAGATAATGTTTGTAAAATATTAACAAAACCTAAATGGAAACCATTTTTTATGAAATTAAATATATATCATGTATTAGCTTTATGGTTGATGCCAACATCCAAAAACACATTACCCAATTTTACTATAAGAACAAATTTATTGAAAGTAATTCAGCAATTACCAATTACTATTAAATCATTAAGAGGAAGTCAGCTAGGTAAAATAATGACTTATTTACACTCACATAAACATGAAACAGAAGAAAATAAAAAACTCATAAAAAATATAATGCAAAATTGGATGGGTCCAATTATAGGAATTAATACAAACTATAAACAATATTTAAAAGAAAGACAAAAAAGGATATCTGAAAATCCTGAATATCATAAAAAAGTTCTTGAAAAGGCAAAAACATTAATACCTGATTCTATATGTATAGAAAAGGAAGAAGAACAAAATGAAATGAAAAGACATGCAACTATTCCATATAATAGTGAATGCTCATTTCTAATTAATGTTCCCTCTTCTATACCTAGTACTAGTAAAAAAATTATACCAAAAAGTAAAATTAAGAGGTTAACAGATAATATGAAATTATTGAAAAGATGTAAAAAAATGCAAAAGGTTTCGATTGAAGGAAAGGGAGTAGCTGTTGCACCTTAAAAGGATCTATTTTTTATTCTAAGCAAAAAAAAAAAAAAAAAAAAAAAAAAAAAAAAAAAAAAATACATATATATATAATATATATTAACTGTGTATTATATATACACAATTGTATTTTTTTAATTTTTTTTAATTTTTACGTGTGAAAAAATAGTATATATGTATTGTTAATGTTATATTCGCGCTAGCGAGTATTAAATATATTCTTAAGTGTACTCCACATGTTAATTAAACAATTACATAAAATAAATAAATACAAATATATACATATATTATATATATATATATATATATGTGTATATACCCTTAAATTTTTTTACATATGTGTATAATTCCATTTTTATGTCCTTTTTTTTTTTATTGCAATAAAATATATTCGCGAGATAAAGAAAAATGACCATATTAAAAAAACGACAACATAAAAGATAAAATGTTATGTACATATATATATATATATATATATATATATATATTTATTTATTTTATTATATAATATCATGACAAATGTTTATTCATTTTATTTATTTTATTATAATTTTTTTTTTTTTTTTTTTTGTGTGCGTTATTTAATGTAAACTATATTTCCAAAAGAATAAAATATATATATTTATAATTTTTTCCAAGATAAATGTATAAGTAAAAGAATAAATCATTAAAAAAATAATTGTATATATATATTTATATATATTTCATTTAAAAAAAATAAGATTCATTTAAAATATGATAACATTTCAACACTGACCATATCCATTGTGTTAATACATTTTATAATATTTAAAAAATAAAAAATAATACACACACATGGCAACAAAATAAAATAACGTCGTACAACATCATTTCTATATATATAGAATCAATAAATGTATATAAATATAAATATATTAATATATATATAATATGTGTAACTCTTTGTAAAATATTTTTTCAATATTTTATCATCTTCCCTTTAAATTATAAAAAATTGTAAATAAAATTATTTTAGAATAAAAGTCTAGAAGTTTAATAATATATATTGTAGACATTTTTCTTTAATATCATAAGAAGAGAAATAAAAAGGATGTGCAAATTTGTGCATATATATTAGTCTTTACCCAGAAAAAAAAAAAAAAAAAAAAAATTAAAAATAATAAGATATAAGATATAAGGAAAGAAAGAAAGAAAAAAAGACAAACAAATAGATCTTTTAAGAAGTAGACAATCAGAAGAACAAAAATAAATATAAATGTTATTTTTTCCATTTATTTCTGTAATAAATAGAAAAAAAAAAAAAAAAAAAAAGTTTTTCTCAGCTTGTCAACTTTTTTTATTTATATAATATTATATAAAAGGAAGGGATATCCTGGATGATATATTTTTTTTTTTTTTCGTTATGATAATATTGATAAATAAAAAATAGGAAAAAATAATTAAATAATGGATATATTAATTACAAGTAATTTAATACAGTTGGTGATATATGATAAGTTTTAACTTTATATATATATAGATGTTCTTAAAAATATAAATATATATAGTTCATTCATACTTGTCTACATAGATACATACATACTATACATACATATATTTATATATTTATATTTATATATTTATATGAATTCCTTTTGATTTTCATTTTATTTTTTACCTTTTATTGATACATGTTACATTATTTTTAAAACGGTGTGACACCTAAAAATGAATCCAGAGGAAGATATATGCAACAAAAAACGTGGCGTTAAAGACCAAGCTCTGAAACATTTTCTATATCAGAATATTTTAAAGAAAAACTTTATTCTTTTCAATATATTTAAAGGAGGGAAAGATTCGAACAATGAAGATGATATAAGTAATAATAAAAATGATATAGAGGATATGAGTAATATATCTAAAGATATAAATAATAATAATAATATTAATAATGATGATAACATGATTAATAGGGATAGAAATATAAATGATACCTCAAATGATATCAATTATACTAATAATATGATTAATCAAAATAATTTATGTGACATAAGTATATATAATAATAACTGTAATATATATGAAAATAATAAAAATTATTTGTTTGATAAAGATTATTCCAAATTAATTGAAGACAATGACGAGGAAGTATCCTCATTTTATAATGTGCATAATAATAATAATGATGATAATGATGATATTATTTTAAATGATGATATTATTTTAAATGATGATATTATTTTAAATAATGATGATGAGGAATACATTTTATTTTTAAAATATATTTATAATGATTTATTATGTTTTATAGAAAGTAATAAAGATTATCATTTAAATAATTCCAATTATTCTGACATGGAAGATTTAATTATTGATATTTGTGGTACTATATGTCATAAAGCTTTTAATAATATTAAGACAATATTTAACAGCTATGATGATATAAAAAAAAAAAAAAAAAAAAAAAAAAACACACAAAATTTAAATTCTTTAGATAATTGTATGTTAAATGAAGAAAATATATATGATGAAAAATATATAAATAATAAAAATGAAAAGATACAAAATAATATGTATAATCAAAATATATGTGATAATAAATCTAATGTAAATTATTCCTCATATTTTTTTATTCCTCCTTTGGAATTTATTGTATCTCATCTAAATAAATTAAATAAAAAAAAAAATACTTATTCTTATAATGATATTGATGAATTCGTTAAGAATAATGGCTATGATGATAAATATAATTTATTGTCTCAAAAAGAAAAAGGAAATAAAAGTAATGCCTCCGAAGAGATAGAATTCTACCTTTCATGTCTTAACCTTCAACACAAAAAGGAAACAAATGAAATAAAAAATATAAATAAAATGGAAAATGCGAGTAATACATGTATGCAAGATAAATCACATCAAACAAATCATACAAGTGAAAAAACAAGAGACCAGAATATATATACATCCATGCAACACACAAATTTGTTGTCAACTTATAAAGAAGATAAATGTTTTAAAACCAAATATTATACCCTTGAAGAAAAAACTAACATATATAGTGATAAAGATGATATAAGTTATAACTCCTTTAATAAGGATCAGAAATGTTTTGAAAAGAATTATAACAATATATGTAATGAAAAAAATGAAGAAGAACAAACAAAAAAAACTTTATATCAAGTGGATGAAAATAAACATTTTAATTATTTGTTATATAATAATAATAAACACAAAAATAAATATCAAACTGATAATCATAAAGATATTTATGATCATTATGAAAATGTATGTCATTTTAAATCTTCTGTTTTAACTTCACAATCATCTGAGGAAGATTCTTTAAAAAATAAACAAAAAACAAAAAGAGAAATACACAGCGATATATTCTTTTCTTCCTATCCAAATGAAAACAAAGATAATATTAATATAAATATTAATATAAACAACACATATAATAATACATATAATAATATATATAACAATACATATAAAAATCAATATAATAATACATATAATAATAATGATGATGAAGTTGTAATTGAAAGTAGAGTTCAAGATGCTAACCCAAATGTTATTTCAGATTCTATTCAAGATGTAATTCCATATGAAGATCTAAATGATAATTATTGTCGCTTCAAGAAAACTATAGATCAAAATAATTGTGTATATTATAATTTAGATTATGTTTATTATAATAAATCATTTACAACACATAAAAATATTAATATTCCAAAAAAAAAAAAAACTTACAACGAATTTTATTATCTTCATGATGAAGATTGCTTCAAGCATCATACAAATGATGATACTTCCTTTTATAATAACAACAAGAAAACTATATATAATGAGAAATATAATTTGTTAGCAAATGAAGAAAATCAAAAAGGCATTCAATCAATAAAGGATGAATTTTCAGATATTTATTTTTCATGCAATTTGGCAAATGATAAAAAAAGTGTTATAAGAAATGATGAACTGGTTAATACACAAGAAGATAATAAATATAATAAAAATAAAAATATAAATATAAATAATATGGTTAATAAATATGATGACAATAATAATACGAATGAGTGTCATATGTATGATAAACATGATCATATGGAAAGCTTAAAAAATCAAAGAGATACAATTGATGTTGATACAAATGATGATGACACTAATGATCCAGGCATAAGTGATGAGGAAGCTTATTATATGAATAATAGAGGCATAAATATTAGTTATGAATATATAAAGGAAAACAAAAATGACAATATGAGTGATCATAAAGATGATAATGTGAGTGATAATAATTATAATGATGATAATGTGAGTGATCATAAAGATGATAATGTGAGCAATCATAATGATGATAATATGAGTGATAATAATGATGATAATATGAGTGATAATAATGATGATAATGTGAGTGATAATAATTATAATGATGATGACGAAGAAGAGGAAGACAAACACTCATCTAAAATTAACTTTATGAATAATATAAATTCGAAAGATAGTAATGATTATAAAGAAATTATAAATAATGACATATGTAAACTTAATAATGTTAAAGAAGAAGACGAATGCAATATCATAAAAGAAAGTTATGACATTCAAAGTGATGCTGATAATAATAATAATAATATTAATGATGAGCATAAAATGTATAATCGTCATATTTATAAAGATATAAATGATAATGAGGAAGGTTCAAAAAATATACTTAAAATAAATGAAGAAGAATATCAAAAAAAATTACAAAAAATATTAATAAAAAAAAAAACAATATATGAAAATCAAGATCAAAAAAATTTTAAAAGAAATGAAAATCTACATGATGATTATTATTATTTTAAATATTTAAATAATAAGGAAAATACAACTGATCCATATCATTACACAAAAGGTGACAAAAAAACAAATATTCAAGTAACTCCATCTCCCTTCCCTCAATTTCTTAGAGACATACAAATATATAATATTCCACAGAAAAAAATACGATTAAAAAGGTAAATGTAAATATAAACATATATTTCAATAAAAATGTATATATTATAATGGTATTTTCTTTTTCTATTTATTATTTATATTTTTCATTTTATAGAACGAGCATACCTTTGAAGCACGAAGACGTAAAGAAAAAAAAAAAAAAAAAAAAATAAAATATTATAATAAATATGAGCATATTATATATATATATATATATATATATAATAAATAAGCATGTTCATATTTATACTCTTTTATTTTTATTTTATTTCATTATATTTCTCTTTATTCCATTTTATTTTTTTTTTCCAGGATAAAAATAAAGAACAAAAATATATTTATAATAAAACCAAAAAAAAGGACAGGAAGAAAGAAAGAAGTATTTCTGTAGTAAGAGAAAAAAACAACGAATAACAATCAAGGATTATTAAGAATACAGATGGATATATAATAAAATATATTTATAATTTTTTACAGCACATATATATACCTATATTTTTATATTAATTTATTATTATTATTATTATTATTATTATTTTATTTTATATTTTTTTTTTATTTTAAAATAATTAAAAATTTTGTAGCAATATTTTTCAGAATAATATTTTATATATGTATATAAAAAAACAACCACTGATATATTTTGTTTTGGTGTTTTTATATTTTATGCCAAAAAGAAATAAAAAAAAAATAAAATGTGAAATATTGAAATGGTAAACTTTAGAATAATCATTTATATTTTACCATGTAAATAAATATATATATGTTTTAATTGAATATATATTTTAATATTTAATGATTTATTATTTTTATAATTTTTTTTTTTTTTTTTTTATTGTTTCATTTAGATTTTATATTTATAATTAAAAGGATAAATAAATATATTTATATATATATGTAAATATAAAGAAAACAATTTTTTGTTCATTATTTTTATCTAATATGATAATTTTTGATTCTTCTTTAAATAAGTTTTAATTATTTAAATATAAATATATATATATATATATATATTTTTATTTATTTATATATTTTTTTTTTATCTATCAATTACAACAACGCTTAGAATAAATTAAGATTTAATGTATACGTATTTAATATGAAGCATATGCAAAATAAATATCTTTGTTGTATAAAAAAAAAAGAAATATATTAAAAAGGACATTCTGTCAATATATCAACATAAATGTAATATATATATATATATATATTTTTATATGTACGTGTTAAATATATTCATATTTTTAATATATTCCTTTTAATCTTTTATTTTTTTAATTCCAACTTGATATATATATATTATATCTCATATTTGTAGTTACACATCTTTATAATAAACAAAAAAAAAAAAAAAAGAAATATCTTGTAGAATGCGTGCTGTAATACAAAGAGTTAAAGGAGCTATATTAAGTGTAAGAAAAGAAAATGTAGGAGAAAATGAAAAAGAATTAGAAATTTTTAGCGAAATAAAGAATGGATTAATATGTTTTTTAGGTATTCATAAAAATGATACATGGGAAGATGCTTTATATATAATTAGAAAATGCTTAAACTTACGTCTATGGAATAATGATAACAAAACATGGGATAGAAGTGTTAAAGATTTAAATTATGAACTTTTAATTGTCTCACAATTTACTTTATTTGGAAATACAAAAAAAGGAAATAAACCAGATTTCCATTTAGCAAAAGAACCAAAAGAAGCTCTAATTTTTTATAATAAAATTATAGACGAATTTAAAAAGCAATACCATGATGATAAAATTAAAATAGGAAAATTTGGAAACTATATGAATATCAATGTAACAAATGATGGTCCTGTAACTATATATATTGATAGTCATGATATAAACCTAAATAAATAAATGATACAAGTGGATTATTATTTATTTTTTTTTTTTTTTTTTTGTTCATTCGTATTTTTTTAATTCATCAATTAATATTAATTATTCACATAAAATAAAATGAAGCATTTAAAACATGAAACTGATAAACCGACATAAATAAATAAATATATATATATATATATTTATATATATTTTATGTATATTTTATGTATATTTTTAAAATTTTAAAAATATATTTTATCCTCTTATATTATATTAACTTATAATACCTGAATTTTTTTTTTTTTTTTTTTTTTTTTTTTTTTTTTTTTGGCTAGTTGAAAAATAATAAAAAAAAAAAAAAGAGAACTTACATATAATTTTTCATTTGTATAATTTGAATAAATATTTTCTTATATATATATATTTATTTATATGTACATATATTTTTTACATTTTATATTTATGATATAAAAGACAAAAAAAAAAAAAAAAAATAGAAAATGAAATTATTTGATAAAACAAAAATTAATTGTTTAATTCCATCATGGGATTATAAAGTAAAACCAAATTGCTATAATTACATACAGAGAAAAGTCAAATTCCCTACATTTAATGAGGTAATAAATGTATTCACATATATGTTATTATATTATACAAATATATAATATATATATATTATATATATATATATATTCATTTATCTGTTCATATTATGTTGTTGATTTTATTTATTTTCATTTTTATTCCTTCTCTTGATACACTAATAGGCTTGCACCTTCCTAAATAAATTATTTGAAGAAAATAAAAAACTAAATCATCATTGTAAATATATTAGTGAATATAATAAAATTAAAATAAAAACATACACACACACATCGAAAGATGTTACAGAAAAGGATATACAACTAGCTAAAATTATAGATGACATATTAAAATGTCATAATCATCAAATCATTCAAAAAAATCAAAAAAAAAAAAAATTATAGAACTTTCTTATAAATAAACAATTAGATAGATGAAGGAAAGATATTCATGTCGATCATTACAATTAAATAAATAAGAAAATAATCACAAAGAAGAATAAAATATATATTGTTTTATTATTTTTCTATTAGATAATATGGTAATGTGATAAACCAAATAAAACTAACATAAGAAAAGCTTCTATATTTTCTTTAATATATATATATATATTATTCTTGTTTTATAAATAACAAAATTAAAATTATAATTGTATAAAATATTATATATATGTGTATACATTTTGTATTACATATTAAATAATTTTATGTCCACATATTTATTTTTTTAATTGACCATCATATCATATAACCCTTTTTTGAGGTATTTCAAAGAAAAAACTTTGAAAATCAAAAGAGAAAATATATATATATATATATATATGTTATTTTACATATAACAAGTATACATAAATAAATTAAACATTTATAAGAATCATTAAATGATATATATAATATATATATATATTAGCCTGTATTATATACACATGACATATTTTATATGTTTAATTCATAAGAATAGTAAATTCAAAGGGAACCAAGAGATAATATTTATAAGTAATGAAAAACATACATATATGTTTTTTTTTTAATTATATATGTACATATAATATTATCAATTAATATTATCATGTCAAATATTTTAAGGTTTAATAGGTATATATAAAATAACATATATAATATTATAATATATAAATCAATCCAATTTTGTTCATCCCTTTAAATAGTACATAAAAATTATTTTAAAAAATATGATATAAAAGAATAAATAAATATAAATATATAAATATATATATATATAACAAATATGATAAAGGAATATTCACTCTTTATAAAATGAGTTCTTTTTTGGGGATGATAATAATATATTTTATGAGGCAATAACAAAAAAAAAAAAATAAAATAATATAATGTAGGTATTATATATATATTTATATTTATTATTTGTATGTATAAAAATAAATATCTATAAGAATATATTAAAATATTAAGAACATTTTTTTCCTTTTTCTTTTTTTTTTTTGATGCGCATATATAAATATAAACTACTCATAAAATTATATTAGTAAATATATAATATAAATATAAAACATATACATAAAATTGTTATTATATTTTTATATATGATCAAATATGTTAAAAACTGATATAATTATAAAATTATATATGTACATGATATATATATATATATTATATATATATATATATATAACTTGTTTTTTTTTTTTTTTTTTTAGTTTAAAATATAAATTTTTTTGTCATACCACATTTCCAATCAAAATATAATATTATATAATATATTTAATATATATATATTCATTGTAAACCTTAAAAAAAAAAAATATAATTATATATATATATTTATATATTTGAAAAAATATATTATTTTCTTAAATATAAAAAAAAAAAAAAAAAGAAACAATTTTAATAATATATTTATGAAAATTATAATATACTTTAAAAAAAAAATATTATATATATATATATATATATTTATTTATTTTAATTTATATAATAATAATACATATTAAAAATAAAAAACAAAGTCAAAATACCAATTAAAATAAAAAATATAAATGAATTATTTATTCATTTTATATATTTATGAGAAAATATAAGAAAAATATAAATCGAGATCGTTATTATATATAAATATATAATAAAAACGTCAGAGAAAACAAAAATAACATATATATATATATATATATATATTGCAACAACCAAATATTTATGTTAATTAAAATCAAAGAATATTCTTATATATATTTAATTTTTTCATAACAAAATAAATTAAAAAAAAAAAAAAAAAAAACTTTTGGTTTGTATATATTAAGAAATATATAAATTGTGTATATGTGTAAAGAGAAAAATATATAAGGCAATATTCAACCGATATATATATATATATTATATATATGTATGTAGGATATATATATATTTATTTGAACCCATTATTCGTATTATATATATATTTATATTATTAAACCCATTTGACTTTCTTTGAATTTCTGTTATTTTTATTTTTACATTAATTTTTCTTTTTCTTTTTCTTTTTTAATTTTTTTAAAAAGAGACAGAAATAATGTCAGTTAGCTCAATTAATAAAAAAATTTATATACCAAAATTTTATGCTGATGTCAATATTCATAAGCCTAAAGAATACTATGATTATGATAATCTAGAACTACAATGGAATAAACCGAATCGTTATGAGATTATGAAAAAGATTGGAAGGGGGAAATATAGTGAAGTGTTTAATGGATATGATACAGAATGTAATAGACCTTGTGCTATTAAAGTATTAAAACCTGTTAAAAAAAAGAAAATAAAAAGAGAAATAAAAATATTACAAAATTTGAATGGTGGTCCTAATATAATAAAACTATTAGATATAGTTAAAGATCCTGTTACTAAAACACCATCTTTAATATTTGAATATATTAATAATATAGATTTTAAAACATTATATCCTAAATTTACAGATAAAGACATTCGTTATTATATCTATCAAATTTTAAAAGCATTGGATTATTGTCATAGCCAAGGTATTATGCATAGAGATGTGAAACCACATAATATTATGATTGATCATGAAAATAAACAAATTAGATTAATTGATTGGGGTCTAGCTGAATTTTATCATCCTGGTCAAGAATATAATGTTAGAGTTGCTAGTAGATATTATAAAGGTCCTGAACTTCTTATCGATTTACAACTTTATGATTACTCATTAGATATATGGAGTCTTGGTTGTATGCTTGCTGGTATGATTTTTAAAAAGGAACCTTTCTTTTGTGGTCATGATAATTATGATCAATTAGTTAAAATAGCTAAAGTTCTAGGAACAGAAGATCTACACGCATATCTAAAAAAATATAATATCAAACTTAAACCACATTATCTTAATATTTTAGGAGAATATGAAAGAAAACCATGGTCCCATTTCTTAACACAATCAAATATTGATATAGCCAAAGATGAAGTAATTGACTTAATCGATAAAATGTTGATATATGATCACGCAAAAAGAATCGCACCAAAGGAAGCCATGGAGCATCCTTACTTTAGAGAAGTCCGTGAGGAATCATAATAAAAAAATATATAAATATATAAATATATACATATATTATTATATATATTATATATATATATTTTTTTTTTTTTTTTTTTTTCGCTATTTTTGCCTATCTTTGATATGTGAAACATTTATTTTATATATAAAAATATATCCATATGTTATATATATATATATTATACATTTTAACTATTTTAATATTGTTAAGATACATTTTTTAATATTGTCATTAACATTATAAAGAATAAATGCTCTTAATTTTGGTTATACCAATATATAAAAAAAATTATTTGAATTTTTAATAATATATATATGTGATTTAATCACGAATATAATTATCATATTACAATCTATGATTTAAATAATATACATTCATTGTAGATATGGTGTTTTATAAAACAAACCATGTCTTCTTTTTCTCATTTGATAATATGATTATATATATATTATTGTATTCTTAGAATAGGAATAAATAAATCCACATACCTTTCATTAAATAAGAAAAAAAAAAAAAATTTTACATAAAAATATTTTCCAAAATTTTCAGTTGCAACACAAATGTGTTAATTTATTATTATATATATATATATTTTTTTTTTTTTAAATATCCTCTCTGTAATATCATTTCAGATTGTTATAAATTAAAATATTGTAACACGGTAATTTTCCCTTGTAGGGAAAAAAATGTGCTTAACACAAAATTATTTTTCATATTTAAAATAAAATATAATATATATTTTTTCTTATTTTTTAATTCCTTTTTAATATTTTATTTCATATATGTTATAAATAAATAAATAAATATATATATAATATTTTAATTTATTTTATATATATGTATGCATACATATATTTTATATTATTCATATAAACATGTATCAAATTAAAAAGTTTTATAATTTTTATTTAATAAAAACAAAATATGGTTCATAAAATGTCCTTTTATTAAATACAAAACGAACATATTATATGAATCATTAAAAATTCAAATTATTGTTTATTTTAATTTATATATATATATATATATATATATATATTTATTTTTATTTTTTTATGTTTTATTCAGTATGCTATTTATTTAAATAATTTCACGTCATAATAAATGAAATATTCTAATATGAAAAAGTTATGTTTTCCCTTGAAGGTATAACAACAAAAAAAATTAAATTAAAAAAAAAAAAAAATACATACATTATATATATAGACACATTTATATATTTTTCTCTTATATGAATATGTAAACAATACATATATATATATATATATATATATTTATTGCTTTATCAAAAAAATATTATTAGGCAAGATATTTCTCAGCAACCAGTAAAGTGTTCATAGATAAAAACACAACAGTAATATGCCAAGGGATTACGGGAAAACAGGTAAGACAAATATATATATATATTATGTATATATGTTTTTTTTATTGTTCATATTTTTTTTTTTATTGTTCATATTTTTTTTCTTATTGTTCATATTTTTTTTTTTATTGTTCATATTTTTTTTTTTATTGTTCATATTTTTTTTCTTATTGTTCATATTTTTTTTCTTATTGTTCATATTTTTTTTTTTTTGTTCATATTTTTTTTTCTTATTGTTCATATTTTTTTTTCTTTTTGTTCATATTTTTTTTTTTTTTTTTTTTCTTTCAGGGCACTTTTCATACAACCGAAGCCTTAAAATATGGAACAAAAATGGTAGGTGGAGTAAACCCCAAAAAAAAGGGTACAACATGGACAAGTTATGATAATAAATATACCTTACCCGTTTTTGGTACAATTCTTGAAGCAAAAGAAAAGACGAATTGTTATGCATCCGTTTTGTATGTTCCACCCGAGCATGCAAAGAATGCAATGATTGAATCGATTGAAGCTGAAATTCCATTAATTGTATGTATAACTGAAGGAATATGCCAACATGATATGCTTGAAGTGAAATCTTGTTTAAAAATGTCAAAGAAGACAACCTTGATTGGTCCCAATTGTCCTGGAATCATAAAACCAGGTGAATGTAAAATTGGCATAATGCCATCACATATTCATAAAAAAGGTTGTGTTGGAATAGTAAGTCGAAGTGGTACCTTAACATATGAAGGAGTTAATCAGACAACTAAGGTTGGTTTAGGTCAATCAACATGTATAGGTATAGGTGGGGATCCATTTCATGGTACGAATTTTATAGATTGCATTAAATTATTTTTAGAAGATGAACAAACAGAATGTATATTATTAATTGGAGAAATTGGGGGAGATTCAGAAGAGCAAGTAGCTCAGTGGTTAATACAAAATAATGTAGATAATGGAAAAAGAAAAAAAAAAACTGTTTTTGCATTTATAGCTGGAAAATGTGCACCACCAGGAAAAAGGATGGGACATGCTGGTGCTTTAATAAGTGGTGGCAAAGGAACAGCAGATGGAAAAATAGAAGCCTTACAAAATGCAGGTGTTCACGTTATATTAAATCCAACAAAGATGGGTGAAGATATATATTCAGTCATGCAAACATTGAAGTGAAAACAAAAATTAGATATATAATAAAAGGAACAAATATATATACATATATATATGTATATTTTTGTGTGTATTTTACTTTTTATAATAACATATTCATTATATTAATTCAAATTTATTCAAATGAACAAATATATATATATGTATATCCTTGAAGAGGAAGCAACAATTTTTTAAATACATATTCTCTCTTATGACTTAACAATGTGCAACATGAAATAATTTAAATATAATATTTTTATTTTTATTTTATTTTATTTTATTTTTTTTTTTTTTTTTTCTTTCCTTACGCGTTTTTTATAAATGTCTACTTAATGTTAAAAATAAAAATATATATAAGATATATATATAATATTTACAAAATATATTTGGTATATTATTATATATATATATTGATATATTGATATATTGATATGTTCATATGTTGATAAAGTTATATTCACAATAAAAATTGATATTTTTTATTTTAAAAAGAAAAATGTCACATATTTGTATATTATGTGTTATTAAATAATATAAAAAAAGAAATATAAGTAATGGAAAGAAGAGAAAAAAGAAAAAAAAAAAAAAAAAAAAAAAAGGGAAGAACGAAATGAGAAAATAATTATATAACAATATGTTATATATTTGAATAAAAATAAAAATAACAATGTTATATAATATATATATATATATATATATATATATATATATATATATTTATTTATTTATTGTGTTTGCTAAAATTTTTTTGGTTGTTTCTCTTCATATTAAAAAATATATATTTATATATATTTATATATATATAAAGATATGTTTTTTATAATTCGTCAATTGCTGGAGATTTTTGTTGAGATGCATCTTCATTTTCATCTTTATCATCTTCTGAATTGTCAGCATCAACATCATCATCGTCAAAAGCTCTACTACGAGCAGTTGGTAAGGTAACATTTGTTCCAATATCTAATTTAAAATCTTCTGGATATCTTATAACATCACCATAATCAGTTATTGATGTTACAGCTAATTTGAGTGCCTTTTCATTCCATAAATCATATGTAATTTTTTTTCCTTCAAATATATTTTCTTTGATTTCATTAACATTGATTGCTCCACTTTCATGTGCAGGATCAAAATAGACTTTAATAATTTCTTCTTTATCTATAAAACCATCTTTATTAGTATCAAAGAAATTAAAATCATCAAGTGCCATTTCATCATCTTTCTTAACTCCTGAACTTTCATCAGATCTAGTTTGTTTAAATTCATCTAATGATATTTTTCCATCTTTATTTACATCATGATGTTCAAGGATTTCATTTATTTCTAATTCTTTTAATTCTTCATCTTTCATTGGATCAATTAATAATCCTACTTCGTTTATACTAAGTTTACCATCTTTATCTTTATCAACAATTTGAAATCTTTTTAATAATCCTTCTGAATGTTTTTCAACTTCTTTAGGATCTAAATTTTGTGCAAAGGCATCATTTAATTCATTTAAAGATATAAAACCATCCTTGTCAGAATCTATTTGTCCCATTTCTGCTTGAACTTGTTTTAAAAATATTTCATTTTTTAAAAAGTTTGACCATGTAGTTAATTCTTCTTCTGTTATTTCTTTATCATTATTCTTATCTATCAAATGAAATAATTTTTCTATTCTTTCTTTTGCTCCATCTATTTTTAATCCTAAAATATCTTTCACCTGATCATCATTTAACTTACTTAGATCATCTAATCCTTTCATATCATTATATTTCATGTTATCACCTGACCTTACCACATTTTTATCTAACAAAAATATTACACATATGCAGCATAACAACTTGTACAAATTTATTTTCATCATTTTGTAAAAATAGGAAAATTAAAATAAAAAATAAAAAATAAAAAATAAAATAAAATAAAATAAAATAAAATAATAAACTTTTTTTAATATATAAATATATTTAATGTATGTATTTTTTATTATTATATATTTTTTTAATATATATATATTTAAATATATTTAATATATATGTATTTCTTTTTTTTTTTTTTTTTTTTCCCCACTGGAATAAATAATACTAAAATATTAATATTTAAATAAATGTAAAGAAATATTTATAAAAAAATATAAACAATTTGTTGTGTTTTGTTTTGTTTTATTTTATTTTATTTTATTTTGTTTTATTTTTTTTTTTTTTTTGATTTATTAAATATTAATATAATAAAAAATATATATGTATTATTTATATTTTATATGTATATGAATATACACTAGATACAAAAAAAAAAAAAAAAAATAAAAACTATTTTGTATATATAATGTATATATAAATAATAATAAAAGTAAAATAAATACATACATATATAAATATATATATTATATTTTTATATTTATATATATAGTATAATAATATTTTTTTTTTTATTTGATAAATTTATATTTTTATAATATTAAAAAAAATATATATGCAAATATATATTTATTAATATATATATTATATATAATAAGAAGAAAGAAATATATAAGGAATAACAATATACTTCTTTTTACTTTTTAAAAATAATAATAATAAAAAATGTTCAATATATACTTTTAAGAATTTATGATATCAACACATCAATATATATATACATATATATTTTTTTTTTTTTAGATACAAGAAGAAATATATTTTTATTACATTTATTTATTTTATATTATATATATATATATATATATATTTTTTTTTGTAAATAATATATTTATTTTTTATATTATATGTGTATAAAAGTAACTAGTGCATTAAATATGAAAAAAAAAATTATTAATATATCCTTTTTATTATATATTACTATTTTTAAAAATAAATATTAAATAATATATTATATATAAATATATATATATATGTGTAATATATATATATATTTTTTTTTTTTTAATTATTATTTTGATAAACGCTAAATGTTCTTATATAAAAAAAAAAAAAAATTTATATCTTATAAATAATAGCAATATATAAAAATTATTTTAAAAAATTAAGAACCCTTTATATATATATATATATATTTTGGGGGGGCCATTTTATATGTGTATTTTTCTCTTACATTGAATAATAATTTAAATGATATGGTCGTAAAATATAAAGAATATAATATATTTGAGATGTGTTCATATGATATATTATCCAATATAATTCATTGTGTATTTTTTTTTTTTTTTCTTTTTTTATTTTTTTTTGTTTGCCTTCTCATTTGTGATATTTTTAATAATATATAAAAAATATATATTTTTTTTTTACAAAAAAAAAAAAAAAAGTTGATATTCCATTTTAACATTGAAATATTAAAAATAAGTGAATAACCGAATAAAATAATAATATGATACCCATAAGGATCCCTACTATTTTCATATATATATATATAATATATAATATATATGTGTAACTACATTTCTTAAAAGAGTCGCATAGATCATGTGTCATCTGGCTCTTTACTCTTATATATTAAATATTTATATATACGATTATATATGCTGATGGAAAAAATGATCAAATATTTTATATAAAAAAATAAAATAATGTTCGTTCTACATAAACATATATGTTTTACATGTGTGTTGTAAAATATATACACACTTAAAAAAAAAAATAATAAAATGAATGAATAAATAAATAAATAAATATATATATATATATATATATATATACATATATGTATATATATTTTTATACATATTAGAAAAAAATAAAAAAAAAAAAAAAAAAAATGTCAAAATTTTATATTACCATATATATTTATATATATATATATTTCATAGTGGCACTGAAAAATTGTTTATAAGGTTATATATAAAAGATGCGGAAAAAAAAAAAAAAATTAGGTTATACAATGTTATGAGGGGATGTGGGTTATATTTTAAACTTGCTCTTCATATTGAAATATTGAATAGCCAAAATATAAAAAGAAAGGTTTGTTACACAAACAAACACAAACACAAAAATGTAAAATGATATAAAATATATATATATATATATATATATATATGTATATATTTTTTTTTATTATTTCTTCCAAATAATACTTATTAATTTTATGACATGTTAATATTTTGAGTCATTCTTTTTATTTACTTTATAGTTCAAACCCACCTTTTCATTTTATTTCATTTCATTTTATTTCATTTCATTTTATTTCATTTTATTTTTTTTTTTATTTTTTATTTTTTTTCTTATGTATCTTCTCACAATTCGTCATCATAATGTTCCACGTTCACAAATTTTAGACTTCTCTTTATATTTTGATTTATTGATACCCCCCCACTAACCACATTGTCAACAAATTTTTGTACATTTTCCACATTAACATCACCATCATATACTTTAAATTTTTGTCTCTTAGGTCTAAAGGCAACCAAAATTAGACCATTTGAATATTTAGAATCATTAGATAATCCAAAAGAATCTAATATATATGGTTGTTGATATATATTTATATATAAAATTTTTAATGGGTCACTTGAAAATTTGGTTGCTACCTTTTTAATATCCTCATCAAAGGATTTATAATTTTTTTTTAATAATTTTAAAATAAAAAAACAGATCTGTGAATCCTTTTCATGACATTGTCCAGATTCATATTTTTTTTTTGTTAATTCTTGATATGTTGTTATATGTCCATATAAATTATTTTTTAATCTATTTTGTGCAACTATATGACTTAATTTTAATGATAAAATATTGAAATCGAAATTTTTTAATTGAGTTAAATCACCTGATAAACTATCTATATCATCTACAAGTAATAAGGATGGTGTCTTTATATTCTTTTTCTTAAATAATTTCATTACACTATAATTGCTATTATATATTATACCCATATTAATTCTTTTTTTAAATTCCATTGATAATGCTTTTAACATTACTATATTATCATTCTGAGATATAAAAAAAAGAACCTTAGGTATTTCTATATTTTGAGTCAAAAAACTATCTAACTTTTTTTGATTACTACATTCTATAAATGCAGATGGAATATTATTTTTTATAAAATAAGTTAAATTCTCATCATTTCTATTACCATAAAATGTTTCATATGATCTATCAGACTTAACTAATACTAAATGTGGAAGAGATTTAACATTATATTTTCTACATAACATATTTTCTTCTTGACAATTAACCACAGCAAATGTTATATACCCATCAAATTTTTTACGTAATTTTAAATATTTCTTCTTAAAAGATATACAATGAGAACAAGTAGGTGAATAAAAATTTATTACTAAAGAAAATGATATATCATTTAATACTGATTCTAAATTCTTTGAACTTATTTTTAAAACTTCATTCTTATATAAATCTTCATATTCATCTTCAAAATGATTAAAACTAGGACCACCTGATGTAAATTTAAAATGAAAATTACCACCTCTGCCACCACCACCACCAGCAGCACCACCTGCAAACTGTTTAAATATTTCATTTACTACATCTTGATCAAAATGAAAACCATGAGCATGCTCTCCTCCACCTGGACCTCCAGCACCCATACCACCTTGAGCATAATCTTCTCCATACATATCATACATTTTTCTTTTCTCTGGATCTGATAAAGTCTCATATGCGTTTGCAATTTCTATAAAATCTTTTTCTTTATCTGGTGCAATATCTGGATGGTATTCTTTCGCTAGCTGCCTATAAGCCTTTGAAATATCTTCTTTTGTGGCGTTTCTTTTAACGCCCAGTCTTTTATAATAATCCATACATCTAGCACATGATAGAAAAAAAGAAAATATTAGCAGAAGAAGTGAATGAAAATAAGATAACTTCTTTCGTCTTTTTACTACATTTGTAACATTCATTCTTTGGTGATATATATAGATATATATATATATATATGTGTGTGTGTGTTTGTATGTATGTGCGTATATATATGGAGTATATTATATTGTATATTTTTTTTTTTTTTTTTTTTTTTTTTTTTTTTTCTTTAGCAACAAAAATATTTTACAAATATCTGTTAAGCTGTAGGTCCTTAAATTATTATGATCAAAATATATATATATATATATATATATATATATATATATATATATATATATTTATTTATTTTTTTTTTTTGCTATAATGATATAGTGACTAATATATATAAGATCTTAATGTAAAAATATATGTATTTATTTATATATATATAATAAATCTTAAATATATTTACATATATATAATATTTTTTCATATAAGCTCAGAATAGAGGAATATATTTCCTTTTCTTTTTATTTATATGATTGTGTCATTATAAATTTCGTTTCAATGATTTTTTTTTTTTTTTTTTCAATCTTTATAAATTAACTCTTTTTACTATTAAATGTTTAAACTCTTTTTTTTTATTTTTTTATATATGTTAAATTTATCAATCTTGCACACAAAAAAAAAAAAAAAAAAAAAAAAAATACATATATATTATATATATATTATATATATATTGTTTGTTTAATCTTATTTTTTCCAAACAAAATATTTAAATATTCATTTTTTAAAGTATTCAAATAAAGGGAACAAATATAAAATAAAATAATATTACATAAAAAAAAAAAAATATATATATATATATTATATATATATATATTTTTTATATATTCATTTAAGAACAAATATGTAAATTTATAAAATTACAAAAAAAAAAAAAAAAAAAAATATTCGTCTTTTTTTTTTATATTACTATAAATATGCATTTCACATATATATATTTTTTTCAAATGGTTTCTTTTGTAATAAGCTTTTTTTTCTTATTATATATATTAAATATATTATATATATATAATATTATGTATATTTTTATTTTTTTCAAATCTAAATAAATATATAATATACATACATATAATAATATATCACTTTATTTTTATAAATAAAATATGAATTTTTTATTTTCTTCTTTTTAAATAAATAAATATATATATATATATATATATATATATAAGAATATATCATATATATTATATGTATTTATTTTTTATTATTATATTCTTATTTTTTTTTTTTTTTTGGAAAACTTATTTGATATAAGAAAAAAAAAAAAAATAAAGAAATTAAAAAATAAGATGTATTAATATGATATATATATTAATATATATAATATTATAATATTCATATTATATATATATATATATATATAATATAATATAATACATATATATATATATATATATATATATATATATATATATATAACATTGTAGTAATATTTATTTGCTTCTTTAAAAAAATTGGATTAAAAGGAACTTACTAAGAAAATTCTTCATTTATATAATTTTTTCTATTTCTTTTTTTTTTTTGATTAACATATTTCCCTTTTATATACAAAATATACAAATATATAATTATATAAAAATATATATATATATATATATATATATATATATATATATATATATTATATTATATTATATTATATAATAATTCCTTTGTAAATTTTCTTTTTTTGTTGTTTTATTAATTCCAACAATTATTATTTTATATATACATACATACATATATATTTATATATATATATAAAAAATAATTAAATATGAATAAGAACGTTTTATGTTTAAGTTCTTTCAGCATTATAATAAAAAACTACAAATATATATTATATATATATATATGTATATTTTTATATTAAATAATAAATATTGTCATATATTAATATATATTTATATCTGTAAATTATCACAATTGCAAATTTACCTTAAAATTATTTTAAATTTATTTTACATTTATTTTATATTTATTTTCCAATTAAAAAAAAAAAAAAAAATATTGTATTTATATAGGCAACTTAAATTTGTGCTTATCATTAAACGGATATAAATAAAAATATATATATATATATATATATATGTATGTATATATTTTTTTTTTTTTTTGAAGAAAATGAAATGTTTTATTTTAAGATAAAAAACAAAAGTGTATATATTAAAATGGTCATTGGAATATAAGAAAAATGAACTATAAACAACATATATATATATATATATATATATATATGTATGTATGTATGTTTTATTAGGTGAATTTAAAAAATAATAAAATTAATATTGATACATATATATATTAATTCACCTATATAATTTTTTATTTTACGCTTAAAATATAAATGATATAATAAATTTCTGGTCCTCCCCTCAAATAAAAAAAAAAAAAAAAAATACACATTCCAGTTATGTTCTTCATTCGTATTAAATCAAGGGAAATATAAATAGTAAATATATATATTATATATATATTTTTTTTTTATTTTTTAAAAGATAAAATATTATTTAATCTTTTCTTTAGGGTTCTATTCATAATATATTTATAAAATTATATCCTTTAAAAAAATATATATTTTTTTTTTCTTGTTTGTATGTTAATATAATAAATCATGTAAAGGTTAAATATTAAAAATATTAACATAAGTATATTTTTTTTTTTTTTTTTTTTTCTTTGCTTATATGAAAAGACATCCTTAAAATATGTTCCTATAAATTGTAACTCTTAATACAATAAATGTTTATATCCTTTTTATATTTTTTAAAAGGATACACAAATATAATATATATTACATATATATATTTATATATATTAAAAAATGGGTAATTCATTTTCATGTTATGACGAAAAAAAGAGAAGAGGTTTAATTTTGCTACCTGAGAATTATATTAGTTACAATTTAAATGACGATAATTATAAAAAATATGAAGAAACGACACTTAAAAAAAATATAGAAAAAGAAAATATATTAAATAATGATCTATCTACAAAAAATAATAAAACCATAAATGGTATTCTATATAAAAATGCATATACATATAAATATATCCATTTTTATATTTTATAATCCACACGTCTAATATATTATAACATATATATATATAACATTTTCATTTTAATTTTATTTTTTTATATTTAGAAAAAGAAGATGATCAGTTAAGTGAAGCTGTGATAAATGATTTAATAAAAGAAAACGAACTTTATATAAAAAAATATAAAGATGATTTAATTAATCTTAATAAAGAATCCCTTATGATTCCACAAACAAAAAATGAATGTTTATATGATGAAGATAAAATATATAATTGTCTTAAAAACATGAATGAATCTACATCTGGATTTTTAAATTCATATTCGAGGTGTTATAGATATTTGAGGAAATATGAAAGCTGTGTACAAAAAATTAAAATATAAAAAAATATATTCTATTCTTAAAAATAAGAAAATTTTATTTTATATAACAAATTGAATAACGCCATATAAAAAAAAAATATATATATATATATAAAATATATATATGTATTATTATCTATTTAATTATTTCATCATATAAAAAATATATAGAACTTTTCTCTGCATTTGTAATATTATGTTAATTATTATTTTTTTTTTTTAATAAAATTAAATAAGGTTTGTTTAAATAAAACGTAGATAAAAAAATAATATATTTATGTATTTATAATTGTCAATGAAGTTTTTTTTTTTTTTTTTTTTTTTTTTTTTCTCCATTTCTTTATCATAAATATATATAATATATATATAATATGTATACATATTATATTATTATATATGTTAACATTTAATATGTTAATTATTTTTGCAGTTATGGATATCCCATAATATTTACATATATTATATATATATATATATATATATATATATATATGTATATATTTATTTATTTTATTTTATTTTATTTTATTTTTTTTTTGTTGTAAAATTGTTAAAATACAAAAATGTACATACCATTTATGTAATAATAATATATACATATATTTATATAAAAAAGTAGCTCCTTACTACAATCTTTGTAACATATTTATATGCATATTTAAAAAAATAAAAACCTACATCTATAAAGTGTAATACAACTTATAATATTCTATATATGTGGTTTTTGCCTCGAGGGCATATATAATGTAAAATACCCACATATATATATATATATATATATAACATTAGAATAAAATTTTATAGAAATAAAAGATGGATAATAACATCAATATTGATGAAGATTTCAATATAGATGTTGATTACATAAAGAAACTATCGGAGAAATACAAACATGTAGATCATCCCCTTTTTATGGATGAGCTTCCAAAAAATTTAGAAGAAAATGAGGATTTAGAAGCTTTATATAAAATTATAACAAGTGAAGATAATCCATTGATCTTAGCTCAGGATTATAAAGAAGTGGGCAATGATTATTTCAAGGATGGTATCAAATATTTTGAAGACGCTGTTATAAGTTATACTAAAGGAATTGATATATTAAATAATTATCTCAAATCAGTAGATATACAAAATAAGAAAAATAATAATAATAATCATAATAATAATCATAATAATCATAATAATAATAATAGTGGTGATGTTACATGTACATATCCTTGTAATAGTAACAATATTAACAATAAAACAAACGGTGATGTTCATAAACAGAACGGAGAAGAGATCAATGACGTTGAATCAAATGATAAGATTAAAAATAAGCATCTTCTTAAGAATGATAAAAATAAAAATATTAAGATAGATATTAATGAAGTAAAAATTTTACTTTCTGATTTATATTGTAATAGAGCTATCATACATTATAAAAAAAAAAGATACATAAAATGTTTAGATGATTGTAAGAATTCATTTTCCTTTAATAATAAAAAATATAAAAGTCTTTATTTTAGCATCTTATCCTCTAATAATATGGAAATGTATCATGATGCATGTAAACATATAAACAAATTTGATGAACTCTTAAAAAATATTGAAGGCATAGAATCTTACATAAACATACAGGAGTATGAAAAATTAAAAAAAGATATATTTAAAAAGTATGAAGATTATTTAAGAAGAAAAAAAAAAGCACAAGATGAAAGAAAAAAAATTGAAGAACAAGAAAAAAATAAAATTAATCAAATTCAAGATATTCTTAAAAAAAGAAATATACAAACTTTGTCAAATGTATATGATAACAATAATAATATTATTCCAGTATTGTATCTAGATGATAATATGTATATACATTTTACAGTATTTTTAATTTATTATGAATTTAATATTATAGAAACTATTTTAGACTTTTCTGAAAGTCAATGTATTATGGATTATTATGATATTATAAAGAAAAGACCAGATAACCAAATATTATATTGTTATATTGAATTTCCAGATGAAATATTTTATATGATAAATAATTATTTCTACATGTGTGATATAATGAATAAGATAAAAATGTTTACTCATATACTTGCAATACATATTATTGAAAATGATGTAGCAAATATGAATTTTAAGATAAATAAAAATATAACATATTTGTAAGTTGTATACATATGGACAAAGATATATAAATAGAACATAAATGTGTATAAATATAAATATATATATATATAATTGGTGAAATATTTTTATTCCTTTTTAAAAAAAAAATATGAACAATTCAGGTGAATACAGCCAAAATTTGTTCTTTTTTTTTTTTTTTTTTTTTTTTTTTTCTCAACATATTTTCATAAGCATTTTTAGCTATATGTTATATAAACATATGTACATATATATATATATATATATATATATATTTATTTATATTTATATATTTCTTTATTTTAACAAAACTTGATTTAAAATATTTCTTTTTTTTTCTGTTCTTTTTATAAATTAATATTATATCATTTAATATTTCAAAGGGTCAGGAAAATATTATTGTACTAAGTAAAGGGGAATCAATAATATTAAACTCATTAAATGTATTTCTCACATGGATATATAAATTATATCTTAGATATATAATGATTTAGTTAAATTTATTCATTTTTTTATTCGTTTAAAATAATATTTAATTCTTATCAGATTATGCGATTTTCTACAAATAAAAGTTCTCTCACTTTTTTCAGTCCGCCCATCGCTCAAAAGTTATTCATCATTTTAAGAATTAACGTATTTTAAAAATAACCAAATGGAATAATTATTAAACAAAAAGGTATAATGTAAATGAATATATTAAACCTTAAAATTTTACATATATTATATGATATAATATATATATTATATATACATATATATATATATATATTTATTTTCATATGATTTATACACTCTTAAATGTAATATAATAAAATAAAACTATAAATATATAAATTTAGATGGAAAAACCTTTTCAAAAATATAATAATCATTCGTATATTTTGATAAAAAAATAAATATGTTTACGAATTTTTACAATTATTTATTTTGTAAAATTAAAAATAAATATATATATATATCTATATAAATTATTATAATGTAATTATAAAAATATATATTATTATATATGAATAGTGCGTTTAAAAAAATATATAATAATATATATATATATATTATGCATAAATATTTTATATTACTTATTTTTTATATATAGAGCATTAGGGGGTCGAAATGTTGTTATTTTTAGTATTATATGAAATATTAATAAAATATATAATATATAAATTATATTATATATTTTGACTAGCTAAATATTAAAAAGAATTGTTAATATTAATAAAAATAAAAATATGATATTATTTAAAAGAAAAATTAAATAAATATATATATAATATATATACTACCAAATTTTATATTATTACTTTATAATTCCTTATTTTGAAAAATAAAGAATATATATATTATAATAATGAGTCATAAGTATTTCTAAATTAAAAACATTTTCAAAAAAATCATTATTAAATGTTTTGCATATCATATTTAATCCTTTAATATGCAAATTGTTTGTTCATTGTATAAATTATATATATATATATTTATATGACCATATCAAGTATGTGTCTCAAATTACAATTCATGTATGATAATATCATGTAAACCAAAAGAAGGGTGTTTAATATTTTTACGTTTATATTGTAGGTTCATATGAAAAACAATTATTTGAAAAATATATATATATATATATATATATATATATATATATGTTTAATATTATATACATTTTATAACACAACAAAACAAATTTGATGTAAATAAAATATGTATGGATATTCTTTCTTACAAAAAAAAAAAAAAAAATCATAACACAACAAAACAAGTTTTTTGGAACAAAAATGTTTATGAGATTTCTTTTTAAAAAAAAAAAAAAAAAAAAAAAAAAAAATGATACAAACATTTAATCATATAATATATATTAAAAATAACAAATGTGTTTCTTTTTTTTTTTTATATGGAATATTTTGATATTATAGTTCCTAAAGAAAAGGATGGTGTATAAATATCACTTTGTTTATAATTAAGTAGAATTGTTGAATTTAATATTTTATCTTTCATAGTTCTTTGAACTATGTTAAGTGTATCATATAAGTATTTAATTTTAATTTTAATTTTATTTATATTGATAGATTTTGGAATATTTTTATTAAGATTTAGAATTTTTTTTTGATTTGTATGTTCTTTTAAATGCTTATAATATTTTATTAAGATATTTTGTAATTTGTTATCATGTTGTGATTGTATATTATTTAATAATTTATTATATTTTATATTAATGTTATCATATGATAATAGAATTTCTTTTTTTATATATCTAAAATAGTCAATGATTTGAATATGTACATATCTTTTATTATATTGAATTAATGTGTAAGCTCGAATTAAATATTTGGCTGACAATTTTTCTAAATTATCTTCTTTTTTTAATAGTTCAAATAGTTTAGAATCATAATAATAATTGTATTTCACTTTTTTAATTGGGTAAGGTGAATCTATAACATTTTTTGAATAAGTATCATTAGTTTGTTTCAAATATGTATTATTATAATAATTACTATTATTATTATCATTATAAATATCACTATTATTATCATTATTTGGTGTGATATTATTCATCATTGATGTAGATATTCTTTTTTTGCTCCTACTACTTATACAGCTTTTATCAATATTACATGATGATACAATATTATTTTCAAAATTGTAAATTAATTCATTACTAGGTTCATCATAACCTGATATATTTACAATTTGTGAATATGCATTTGACGTATTATTTAAATTAATGTTTTTAAATTTTTTTTTTTCCCCTGTAATATCCTGTTCATTTATTTTCTCTTTATTATTAATTGATATAATATTAACACCATCTACTACTTCATCTTTTACGTTTTCATTTATTTCTTCACTTTTTATATTATTTGTTATTATAAATTTATCTTCACTTTTGTCATGATTTATATGATCATTATCATTCTTTTTGTCATTGTCATTGTCTTTGTCAATGTCTTTGTCTTTTTCATAATTATTTTCTTTATTATAATTATTTTTATTTTTTTTAATTTGTTTTTTCTCCTTCTTTTCATTTCTCTTATTTATTAAACATTTGTCATTCTTATAATTGCAATTTATTTTATCATTAATATTCTTAAAAAGGGTCGAGTATTTTGGGGTCATATTTTTTGTTATGATATTTTCCTCTCTACTTGTCACTCTCAAATTATTTAAATTATCATGACTATTGTCATTATGATTAAGTATAGTATTCGAATCATCATGTTTAATATGATTAACTTGATCTTCATTTATATTATTTTCCTTTTTGTTTTTATCATTTATGTTATAATTATTTATTGTCTCTAAACATTCCTCAATATTTTTTTGCTTTTCATCAAAGTTTAATAACTTCCTAACAATATCAAATGGAGATTTTATAATATAATCTTTATTAATATTATATTTATTTTGTGAATTATTTAAATTACATGACATTTGTAATTCAGAATTTAATTCTAAATCATGTCTGTTTATCACATTATTTTTATTATGTATTTTTTTTGTTTCTTTATAATTTTTACTATTTAAAAAAATTTCATCATTTTTTATGGAATAGTTATATTTCTTATTATCTTCATTTTGTAAATCGTTTGATATATTTTGATTGTATTTATTTTTTTCTTCTTCATTATTATTTGTAATATATTCATTTGATATATCTATTTTATCATTTTTTTTATATATATTTGTATGTATATCTTCTTTATTTGTATTATCCTCATTATTTATTATTTTAATATTTTCTTTATCATAACTATAATGGTTCAATATATTTGTCTGGTCGTTTTGTTTTTTTTCTATTTTATCTGAATATGTGTAATAGTCTTCATTTCTGTTTTGATCGTTATTTATATGTTCATCCTTAAGAATTACATGATTAAAGAAAGGGTTCTTATAATTTACGGTTCCTTCTTTGATATTATTATTATTATTATTATGGTGGTGATTCACTCTTTTTATATTCATCGTGTTATTATCATCTACTTCAATGATTCCTTTTGAATATTCTTCCTTACCAAATAAATCTCTTGTAGTAGCATAACTAATTTTGAGGGGTTCTATTTTTTCCTTCTTATGATTGTGATGAATAAGTAAAGAATCATTATTTGACTTACTTGTCGAATTTTCACTTAAACAATTTGTATTGTTATCATGTTTTTGTTTACAATTATTATTATTATTATTATTATTATCATAATAAACATTTTGATTTTGATTATATATAATATTATTATTTATCCATTTATTATTATAATTTGAATGGACATGTTTTAATATTGATTCTTCTAATAACATAGTTTTTGTTTCAACAGAAATATCATCATTTAATAAGCACAATTCTTTTGTAGTTGCAAAGCTAACTTTTCTTCGTTCTAACTTTTCTTCATTTTTTAAATTATGATTATTAATAAAGGACATATCATCTCTTTCTATCTTATTAAAATGTATATGATTATTTTGAACTACCTCTACATTATTATCATTAATATTATTGGGGTCATACTCATCATATGAATCATTTTTTTTATTTTTTTCATTTTTATCATTATCCATATTATGAACCTGTTCGATAATATTAAAAGTATCTTCTTTAAAATTATATTCTTTATCAACATGTATTTCTTTCTTTTTCTCTCTTTCATTATCACTCAACTTTTCTATGTCAATACGAGTCATCATAAGTTCATGCACATTCTTACATATATCTTTTGACTTTAGTTTGATTCCTATTTCTAGATTGTCTAAAAATTTATCTTTAAAAGTATTCCTTAGTTTGTTGGATAGAACACCTGAAAGGGGAAAAAAAAAAAAAAAAATAAATAGGAGATAATAAATAAATAAATAAATAAATAAATAAATAAATATATATATATATATATATATATTATATATTAAAACGTTATGTGACAAAAAATTTTATTATCATTTAAATTTTTTAGTATATATACACACATATATATATTTTTATTATTTCACTTATACCTGATATTTCTCCCTTTTTAAAATAAAAGAATACAGATTTGTAATTCGGATCCGCTTTTATTTTCATATTATCATATGATATAACTACTAATAATTTATGTTTAATATTATAAAAATAAGAATAAAAAAAATTTATTAACAATGATCCTTTATACCCCCATGATGATAACTTTATTTTATTACATCCACTTGATGATGTACTCATTGTTATATCATTTATATTTTGTTCATATGTATTAAGATATAGATAACAATTGTTGATATATATATATGAATTAGTTTTTAAATAATTTATATTTATATTGTTTTTATCTTTTGTTATATTTAGAAAATTATAATAATCATTATTTATATTATTTATCACATTACTTTTCATATTTTTTTTTATATTTTTTTTTATATTTTTTTTCGTGTTTTTCTTATTTTTATATTTTTGCTTATTTGATAGATTAGATAACAAATTATATTTAATATTAAAATTATTAATTTCTTCATTGAATTCTTTGTCATTTATTATTTTTTTATTTAAAACTTTCATCATTGATATAATTTTTTTTTTTATTTCTATATCTGGAATATCATCAAATTTTTTAATCAAAACATTTATATCAGTTTGTAATATATCTATATTTTCTATCTTGTCTATATTATTAAATATAAGAATTGATACATCTAAACATATTTCGATTATCTTCATTAACTTACATCCTATGTGTATATCATATATTTCAATATTATCATCTTCTTCTTTTATATTATTTAATATATCATAAAATTCAGATGTAGTTAATGATATTATATGTATAAGGGTAGTATAAAAATGTATCAATTCGTTTTTATATATATTCCATGTATCCATAAAATCATTTACATTATTATTTAAATCAAGAATAAAAAAAAAAAATGTTTTTTCAAAAATATATAAACTATCATTATTATTATTATTATTATTATTATTATTATAAAGATTTATTTCTTTTGAACATGTGTCTATTATAATATTTATATTGTTAAAAAATGAAGTATTCTTTATTATCTCATCTTTTAAATTTACACATTTATCTATAGAATAACGAATAAAATACATGCACTCATCAGCTAAATAAAACATTTTCTTATTTATAGAATTTATACATATTTCAACTAATCTTTCTATAATTATATATTTATAACTAAAATTAGATTCCATGTCTATTTCTATTAGGTCATGTAAAAACATAGACAACGAATATTCACCTTCATCTGCCGCTTCATTAAGTTCTTGAATTATATTCCTGTTATATTCATCGATATCTAAATCGTTCATTTTATACATTTAGATAATCAAACAAACTGTTGCATATATAAACAAATATATTATATAAATATATTTGATACACACACATTTATTAATATATATATATATTATATATATATATATATATTATATATATATATATTATATATATATATATTATATATATGTTTATATATGTAGATCACAATTTTTAATTTTTGTTTATTAAATAATCTCTCTGTTTTTAAAATAGCTCATCATATTTGGCGGAAATTAACAGAATTCATTTCAAAAAAAAAAAAAAAAAAAAAAAAAAAAAAAAAAAAAAAATTTCAAGTATGCCTTTTATAATAAAATTATTGATATGTAGTATTTTGTGTAATATATATATAAATATATGTATATATAATTTTTTTTTGCTTTATTTGAAATACACAATTATTATTATATGAATAAAAATATATATATATATATATATATATATATATATATATATATATATAAACAAAGAGTAAAATAAGAGAATATAGAAAATATGATTAACAATTATATTAATAATAAATCACATATATATGTATAATAATATATATGTGTATATAATATTATTTATTTTTATTTTTATTTTTATTTTATTTTATTTTATTTTTATTTTTTTTTTTTTCTACTTTTTTTTTTTTTCTCATGCTCACTAAATAAATTGCGCTCTTTTACGGCCCTTATATAAGACTGAATTAATACAGCAGCTTCGTTATTCATATTATCTTTTTTTTGAATTATCATATTTCTTTTTTCTGTTAGTTCATATATAAAACATCTTTCACTTTCTTCATTTTGTTTTCTCAGAAGAATACTGTCTAAATCTTTTTCTGTTATTTTATTTTTCTTTAATTCCATTGTATATTTTTCAATTTCTGTGTGCAAATAAATAAACAACAAAAGGGGGGATAAACCAAAATATAATATAATTAATATGTTAATTTTTTTATATGAAAAATGTATTAAAAGGATGAAAAAATAAATTTGTCTTTACTAAGAGATTACTCAATTAATATACAATATAATAAATATATGTGATAGTAATAAATACATATACACACACATACATAAATACATACATATATATATATATATATATATATATATATATATAAATACATACATATATATATATATATAAATACATACCGTTGTCTTGGGTTTTAATTTGGTCGTCTATCAGATTGATATAATTTTCTATATCCAGTTCTAATAATTTATTTTTTTTGACTAAACTTATTTCTTGATCTTGATATAATTTTATTTTATTTTCATATATATTTTTTGTTTTTTCAAATAATATATTTATATGTTCTAAATTATCAGAGATATCATTTAATGGTAACATATTTAATAACTGTTGTAAATTTTCTTGTGAAGATTTTTTTAAGTGTTCTAATTCATTTTCTTTTTTTTTTAAACATTCTTCTAGTTCATTTAATTCTTTATGACTTTCTTTTCTTATGTTTTCTAATTCATCGTTTAACTTCTTTTCTTCTTCTTGGATTTTTTGTTCTTCATCTTTTAATTTATTCATATTTTCTATACCTTTCATTTTTTCTAAAGCGCTAGTTTGAAACTTTGTTTGAAAAATATTCTATACAAATAAAAAAAAAATATGTTTTTTTTAAAATGATAATAGATGAATACAATTATGATGATAATACATTAATTTTATTATAACATATAAGAATATTATTCATTACACACTAAAAAAATATAACTACAACATATAAATATATATATATATATATATATATATATATATATATATTTATTTTACCTTTATATCTTTGATGATGTAAAAAAATTTAGAAAAGTCATGATTTTCTTTATCTTTCATTTTATTTAATATTGTATAAAGATTATCATTATCATTAAATATTTTATACAAACATATACAATATTTTTTTATTTTATCCAACAAATCTTCATGTTCTTTATTTACACAGATATTTTCATCATCTACATCGTCATCTCCTTCTATATCATCTTCTATATTATTTTTTAATATATCACTGTGTTCATATAATTTGTTTAATTTTATTATGTCCTTGAAATATAAAAGAAAATCCTCAGGAATGGTGCTAATATCATGTTCATTCAATTTTTCTAATATCTAAATTAAAAAGAATAAAACAAAAACCAATTCAATAAATAAAAACTAATCACACTTACAAGCTATTATTGTCTATAGCTTTTTACATATTAATATATATTATAACATAAATATTTCTTTTAATATATACATTATGCTATTTCATACGTGTTTTTTTTTTTTTTTTTTTAAATTTATTATTGTCCCATCAAAAACATACACATATATATATATATATATATATATATATATATATACATATAAATATATATATCATATAATATTTAATTGACCTCTTTCTTTTTTTTTAATACCTCCTCGTTTATAAAAGATAAATATATTATTTTTCTTTCAAAATTTTCAATGACATTGTATAAACTTTTTGCTTCACTGTCTATGAACATCCTTTTCAAATCTTTTTCTTTAGAAGACCTTTATATATATATATGTAAATATATTTATGTTTATATTTATATTTATTATTACATATAAATAATTACACTATAAGACTTATAGAAAGAATTCTTTCTAGTTTTAAACACATTTAAAAATATAGCAATTAGACTAAAACAATATGTTGTTTTATAAATATAAATTCTACATTATTTTAATTTTTACAGTTATTTATGAATTAATAATATGTTACATAAATATAAATATATAAATAAATAAACATATATATATATATATATATATATATATATATATATATATTTACAAAAAGAAAAAGAATTTACAAAAAAAATAAAAAAAAAAAAAAATAAATAAATAAATATATTATATTAATTTATATAATCCTAATTCGTAACGTATTCTTTTTGAGATTTTCCTTTTTGAATAAATTTACTCCTTTGTTATCTAAAAAAAAAAAAGAAAAAAAAAAAAAATAGGTATATAGAAAATATATAAAATTAATGTGTGTCTAATAATTTCAATGTGAAAGTAAATTATTAATACAATTGATCATTAATTTTTAAGAAAAAAAAAAATTTTTTTTTTTTACTATATTATTTTTACAAATAACAAAAATTTATAATATAATTATTTTATTATTTCATTATTTTATTTTTTTTTTATTTTTTTTCTTAAAAAGTTACATATTAAGATATACATGTTATTTTATTTATTCGTTTTATATATATAATAAAAATTATGAGATCAGTTGGGCATAGTTATCATCAAACATAATTCAGAAGCAGAACTGTTTTGTTTCATCATTTCATTATTTTTATTATAATTAAAACATATATAATACAAATATAAAAATATATATATATATATATATATGTTAATTTTTTAATTTTTATATCATACCTTTTGTATACTAAAATGTGGTTAGTCATAAGCAAAAAAGTTAAACTACATATTCTTCACTGTTTACTTTTATATCTTTTATTTCTACAAAAAAAAAAATAATAATAAATCAATATATATACATATATATATATATATATATATATATATTTATTTATTTTTGTCTTCAAAATATTTTATCATTTTATTTTGTTTACTGTTCATAAGAGATGTTGATGAATATAACTCTTTCATTATTTCACTTGAAATTTGGTGATGATTTTTTTTTTTAATTAAATGGGTTAATGCCTCAACTTGAGTGTCACACAATAGGCCTACATATAAAAAAAAAAAAAAAAAAAAAAAAAATACATATAAATAAATATATATATATATATATATATATATATATATGTACATTATTTTTTTTTATATCTCTCTCTTTTTTTTTTTTTTTTTTTTTTTTTTTTAATATCAGATAGGGATAACTGATTAAAAATTTATCTTCAAATAAATTATTCAGATGCCAAGCGTACGTTTTCATCATTTAAAAAAAAAAAAAAAAAAAATTCTTTTTCTCTTATATCCTTCTTTTTTATAACCATGTGGCTTACATATACACACATATATATATATATATATATATATATATATATATATATATTAATTTATATAATTATATATTGGATGATATTATCCTAGTTAAATACATTTATTTATGTTTTACCTCTATAATTATGAACTAGCGTCAACAAAGATTTGTGCCAATTTATTGATAAAACATCTTGATAATTTTCAAAACGAAGAAAGTAATTAACACAATTGTCAATACACTACAATAAAAAATAAGAAATATATAATATATATATAAGGACATATAATTATATCTAATATATATATATAATTATGTATTTATTATTTTTATTACCTGTTTTGTAAAAGCATATTTCTTATTAAATAATAGTATTAAAATATATGATATTATGGAATTCCAAGGAAATGAAAATATTTCTTCAAGTGCTAAAACAACACAATTTATTGATATACTCATTTTTTGAATTACACTTCCTATAATTATTATCTGTTTATTGGTACATTCCTAAGGATATAAATGAACACATAATATATATATAAACATATATATATATATTTATTTATATAATGCATATAAAAATATATATATTATCACATATACAATTTAATTGTTTTAATCAGTTTGGGGCAGTACAATTGTCTTCATTTTTTTAAATTAAATATTCAGACAAGACTAATCATCATATAAAACGAAAATAGTAATATATTTTGCTTACACTTTTTTTTATAGCAATATTGATATATATATTATATATATATATATATATATATATATATATTATATATATGTTGATGCATATTTATTTAGTTTTATTATTACCCTTTGTAAGACTGGGAAGAGTATTCCTTTAAACCACGATTTTGATTTATAAAGAGCTTTTATTAATGCCTTATAAAGAAAGGCATCCAATTTTTTATTCTTGTCAATATTTTCTAATATAATTGGTAGCAATATAAATTCATAAAATTTACTAACTTCTTTTTCTTTTAATCCTGAAGAGAAAAGTTTAGTAATTTCAAAGGTAGCATGGGGTGTCCATTTTTTTGGTTTTGTTAATAATAAATATTCATACCATTTCAATGATTTAGTTAAAATGGTAAGAGCTCTATGTAATTTTCCACTTTTATAATGTGCTAAGTCTTCACCTATAGTTCTATAACACTTTTCAACCAGTGAATTTACTTTATCCTATATAAAAATATAAATATATAAACATATATATATATATATATATATATATATATATATATATATATATATATATAAAGGTATATACAAAATTAAAAATATGTACTTAAATTCTATTTATATGTATACATGCAAAAAAAAAAAAATTATATATTATATATTATTATTATATTATCTTATTATTTTTATTATAATTGTACACAAACTTGTACTGCATAAATTGCTCACAATTTATAACAACTTATGCCCTGATAATCGTGCTAACTTTAAGTCTTTTATTTAAGCAATTTTATTATTTATTATTTAATATTATTATTATTTTTTTTTATATATATAGATTTATATATGTAGATATATGTACTTTAAATGTACAATATATAATCTGCATATAATAAAATTGCTCTTAAAAGGTAAATTTTCAATAAAATATGAACATACAAACATGCACATATATATATATATATATATATATATTTATTTATTTATTTATTTATTACCTCTGCAGATATATTTGACTCTTGCGTGATATTCTCCATTTTATTATTGGACACATGTCTTGAATCGTTCATAATTTTAATATTTAAGTCTTCAAAAATGTCTTTAGCATCTACATCAGCTTCTCTGTATGTATTATAAGAAATATTTTTATTTTCATTATAAAATATATCATTATCATTTGTTATGTTTTCTTCAATAATGTCATCAAACTGTAAAAATTTATCAGCTTCTTCATTATTATCATCAATTATATTATTTATATCATAATCTAAATCTTCTTCATTTTGTTCATTCGCTAAATTTAAAATCTTATGAACGTCATCTTTTCTTTTCTTTTTATGAATATGCATTTCATTCTTCTTAATTTTAAACTTTTCTTTTCTATGTTTATCCTTGTTTTTTTTTGTTTTTAATATTTTATTTTTCACAATCACTTCATTTTTTAGATCCTCTTCAAAGGTCCTCAAGTGCTTGTGCTTTTTTCTCACTTTAAGTTTACTCATTTTCTTCAAATATATTAATATTGAATAAAATGAAATAAATGAATAATAATAATAATAAAAATATTAAAATTATTCAAATATCATTATTGATTACAAAACATTAAAAAAATAAAATAAATAAATAAGGTACAGATGAAAAAATTAAACATTACAACTGATTCATACTTATTTATTTTTTTTATCCAAATATATTATATATATATATAATATACTTTAATATTAAATTATAAAAAAAAGGAAATTTATTAAAATATATATATATATATATATATCTACATTTCGATACGGAATGAAATTCTATATACATATATTTTTATATGTATATATTATATTATTATATTCTTTTAAACATTAATTATTAAATAATTTGGATCCCTATTTATTTAAATAAGAACTAGCAAACAAATGGAAGTAACATCTTAAAAAAAAAAAAAAAATTATAAAATAAAAATTATTTAATATAATCAAATATGTTAATATATATATATAGAAGTACAAATAAATGAATAAACAAAAATTATAAATATAAAATATAAATATAAAATGTAAATTAATAAATTATTATATATTCATATAAATATATAATAATATTTTAATTTTTATAAAAATATGAAAGAAAAATTTTAAATTAATTTTATTTTTATATATACGTTATATATATATATAAATTAAAATCTTTACGGGAAAAATAATATAATATTATATATATTTAATTATATTATACATACATATTATACATATATAATATATAAGTATATATCATTCATAAGTTCTATATCTGAAGAATATTTATATAATAACATATAACATCTACAATTTATTTATTATTTTTTTATTTCTTCAAACAATACAAAGGATGTAAACAAAATAAAATAATATAAAATAAATATAATATATATTAATAAATTAAAAAATATATGTAATAAAATTTTATAGATTTATAATAATGTTTACAAAAAAATAAATTTATAAAATTCTTATGAGAATAATTTTCAAATAAATAAAAAAATATATAATAATAATTATTATTATATATTTATTTTATAATATTATATATAAATATTACATATATATATATATATATATATATATTCTTGTGCTTTAATTTATAATGTTTTATATTTTTAATTTTTTTTTTTTTTTTTTTTTTTTTTTTTTCATTTTGGCTGTTTAGAAAAAAAAAAAAAATAAATCAAAATTTCCATATAGGTTATATAAGTGGTTTTATATATATATATATATATATAACCACATATATAGTGTTGTAGAATAATTAAAGAAGTAGCACCTATTTTCCGTATTTTAATTCTTAGAATATTTTATAAGTATCATCTTTTTATTTTTTCATATATAAATTGATATATAATAAGCATACTCTTATATGATTTTCAAAACGAAAATGATATTAAAGATATATAGGTATATGTTTTTTTTTTTTTTTTTTTTTTTTTTTTCTTGGCTAGCTATATAAAGAATTGTTTTTATTACTATGTTATTGGTTAATATATTAAAATAATAGGAACTTTCTTTTATTAATAAAATAATGAATTTTTTAAACAGGAAAAAATGCACTACACATATATATATATTATATAGATTTAAATTCAACATATAAATAATACGCAGATAATTAAAAAGAAGATTAACATATATATATATATATATATATTTATATTTATATGTGTATTTTCCTATATTTTACAAAACAGCATACATTTGAACTATTCAATTGCCTTATAAGGTTCTTTTCATATATTATTTATTAATTTAACTACTCTTTATATTTTTTCATTTTAAATATATAAATAATATAAATATATTTTTTTTTATAATAATCTTATTAAATTTTATTTTCTCAGTTTTCAAAAATTTCATCAAATAAATTTTTATCAGACATATGCTTGTCAAATAATTTATATAAAATCATCACAGAAAATAAAAAGTAATAATAAAGTATAATTTATTACACTTATAAAAGGGTCATATTATATATATATATATATATATATAATACTTACTATTTTAGGAAGGAATAAAGAACAAAAATAAAATATTAACCACATTATAACAAATGATGGTACATAATAATGACACCTCTTTTTATATTTTTATAATAATATATTTATTTTCTATATTGAATAATAATATTAAAATAATTTCAAAGGGTTTTTATTCTCTTTAATTTTTTTATATTTCCAAATATGAAAAATAATACATTTTTGTATGATGGTTTTTTTTATATTTTGAAATTAATTCTTCTTATAAAAAATTAATATATTATTTTTTTATATGGAAAAAAAAAAATATATAATACCTTCAAAATTAAAGGAATTCCACTACAATATATAATTATAATATAATATATATGATATATAATTATATTTCATATAATATTTTTATTTATCTAAACAAAAAGAAAAAAAAAAATTTTATATATATAATCACATTAATTAGTAAGCACTTATAAATAATATTAATATATATATATATAAATCACTTTATATATATTAATATTACATAATTTTATTTATTATTAAATTTTAATAAAATGAAATATTCGAAAAAACAGTAATAAAACTTTATTTTTATAATTTTATAATATATATATATTATATATATATATAAATTTAAATGATTATATTATATATATGATTTAATATATTTATATTTTTTACAAAATATCTGATACTATATCTTTTTTTCACCACAATATATGTATCTCTCAAAAGAAAAATATATATGTAATAATATAAATATAGTAATAACCACTGTTAACACTAATAGGGAAAAAAAAATATATACAAATGAATAAATAAATAAATATATATAT